>NW_018237161.1:34635-35877 GCF_001263595.1 Phalaenopsis equestris | reverse complement strand
ATTTGGGTCAAAATTTTGATTTTGACTATATGACTTAATCTCACCCAATTGAACCCATAGCCTAGTCAATTGGCCCCAATTAATGTTCCAAAATCTTTATAACATTCCTATACATCAAAACCAACCATTAATTGGCATTGTTGAAGTTTGAAACCCATTTGAGTTTGGCCTAAATCCAAAATTCCCAAATTTAGCCCCAAATTGGCTAAGCCCCCAAATTTCACCCAATTGATTGCCTTAACCTCCAAATTGGCTTCCAATTCATGTTGTAAACTCTTCATGAGGTCCCTATTGACCATTTACAACAATCAATTTGGACTTAGCCCAAGGCTAACCCAAGCTAGACCCAAGCCTAGTCCAACATGACCAAATTGATCAATGCTCAAAATTCCCTCAAATTGACCTTTCAATTGGGCTCAAAACCATTTCCATTCTTCACTAAAGCTGTTCATTATGATCATCTTCACCAAATGCAATAATCAATTGAGCCAATTGATATGGCTAACCTAGTACAAACCCAAGTTTTGGTCATTTGCACCCACTTGGACCCATGCACTAAATGTGACCTAACCACCTTAAAGCCACAAAATTAACTCCACCACAGCCATTAGTTGGACCTAGGGACCAGTCCAAACACCATGAAACCACCTAAATCAAGCCATGGACCATAGGTCCCCCAAATTAAGGGATCTTGTTTCCAAAAATGCACATGCTTAAGATATCTTTGACAAATCCAAGCACATTTGCATTAAATTGCTGTGATGGATTCCTCTGGGTTCCCTGAGCTCCTAGCCACCTCCCCCTGGCCGGCCGGCCAGCCTAGTGGTCGGAAATACCCAAAACCAAGAGCTAACCCCATGGCATCTCACCCAAATCAAACCTAGAGGCCAGCTCATCCAAATCAAACTATGTAGCTCCTCTGCCCTCCACCTAAGCACCACATTACACCTTCTAATTGGCCAAGACAGCCACCATAACCCCATTTTTATAAAAGGCCACCTCCATGGCCATTGATCTAAGTGCTGAAAATTTTCTCAGAGAGGCCTCTCCAAACTTCACACAGAGCTTCCTTAAGATCCCCTCAGTGCATCCCAACCATTTTTCCTCACCCATTCCCCTTGCCGGAGCTCAATTTTGAGCTTGAAACCTTGCCGGAAACCAGGACATAGCCCACTACACCTCCACACTCCACCAAACTCCAATTGCTTATGCCCACACGCCCACACCTTCACAAGAGTGAAA
>NW_018237161.1:31525-34520 GCF_001263595.1 Phalaenopsis equestris | reverse complement strand
ACACCAAGACCAGGGACTTAATCCCTAGCCTCCTTGGCCCCCAACGAATGTGCCAAGCACCTCTGATCGAAGCTTCCATTCTTAAAGGAAAGGTATAAAACTCCCCATTCTCCCGAGCATATTTTGATTCTCCATTTACTTAAGCTTGATTTCATGGCATCTTAACCGTATAAATATGTTCGTCTCACTTAGACGGGCCGAGATCTTAAGGTTTTAGTGTGGATGGGCACGGGATCATTCCATCAGGGACAATGACGGAGAGCCGTTCGATCAAGCGTGTATCAAACAAATGGAGGAGATCGAGCCGGACAACGCTTCGAGACATAAACTGCGGGCCGAGTCAGCAACTACGTGGACGACGGCGTCCAACCAGAGCGCGCCATGCATGCCTTTGGAGCTGCCTAGGATCTAGTCAGCACGCGCTGTTTAAATAGATAAATAGGGTTTTTTCCTATTTATTTAAATACCCTTAACTTCGAAAATCCATAACTTTGTGTTGAAAAATCACAAAAATAAAATAAAAATACCCGCTTGCTCAGTGAACAGAGGAGAATAATGTGGAATAATTTTCAAGCGCATTTGATGCATAAAATATTTTTAATTAAATAAATACTATCTGGAATTATTTGAGTCTCCATGCATATTGACACATCACCTTGACTTGAAATTTTGACATATTGTAGCCTCTACAAGGGGAACATCCTATGATTTTTCCAACGTCAGAGGGGGTCCTATATAGAGATCCATATTTTTCATCATCTTCCATATTATTCCCTTAAAATAATCATGGAAATTAGCATATTGATTTAAAAAATCCTAAGAAAATTTTGGAAAGTCTACCATGACCAGAGAATCTTTTGAAAATAATTTCATAGGTCAAGTCATTTAAAATATCCTTAAATGTTCCAAATACTAAATCACTAAGATAATTGATCTTGAAAAATATAAACATTTAAATGACTTGATTTTTGATCTCCACTATGATTTATGATCTAAAGAACTCATCATAAAAGTTTCAAAATATTTTGAGTTCATTTCATAACATAAATTAATTTTCAAAGATAAATACCACTCTTGGCACTTAAATGATTTTTTAAAAATCAAAATAAAAATAAGAAAATTATGAAACTTAGTTTTTTGAGTTCTCTGTGATCAGGGATATTTTCTAAAAATAAAATTATATTTAAAAAAAAACTTAATTTTTGGCCAATTTCAAATATTTAAATAATTAAAAATTCATAAAAATCACAAAAATAATGAAACTCATGGAAATGTTCTAAATTGCTTCCTAATTACTTAGGAACAATTAGAATATTTTTCCTGATTTTTTAAATAAAGATATTGAATTTTAAAGCTTAAAAATAATTTTTAAAAGGCTAAAAATGAGTTTTCACTAAAATAAATTCAATAAATCAAGGAAAAATAAAAAAAATATAAACTTTTCTTCTCTAAGTTCTCAGACCTTGGGGAGATTTTTCAAAAATATAAAAGTTAATTTTTACCACTTAAAATATTTTATTTTTATTTTTATAAAATAATCCAGAACTTAAAATAATTCTGATAAATCACAGAGAATTCAAAAAATTATGAAATTTGATTCAAAGGCTTCTCTGGTCTAGGTCTACCTCCAGTAAAAATTTCAAGGGATTATAACTTACCTTGGTCAAGTTAGGAATTTTCTTTGAAGAGTTCTATTTTTGCATAAAAATAACTATATAAATTAAATTAAATTTTGAAAAATCATATTTTCTCCACGGATGTCTCAATTGACCCATGAATGAAGTAAGATAAAAATTTCAAAGTCATTTGAATTGAATTTTATAAATTTTGAAGTGTTAGAGCCTTAGGGGCAAATGTGTAATTTTGGAAACCTTGCCTTAATTAACATTTAGGCCTAATTCAAGGAGGGAAAATGGGTAACCTCTGATCTTAATCAATTTATTTGATTTTTGAAACATAAAGGGGTTTAATTGGTAGAAACCAATCTCACTTTCTCAATTAAGATTAATAAATTTCTAAATTATTAAAATTTGAAAGTTTATCAAAATTGAATGATCCTAGACTTAGGGGTATGAATTTTTAAGTTAATCAATTTAATACCCCTACCTTGATTTTCAAATAAAATTCAAATCATGAATCATGACAACTTAAAATTTAATCCTTTTCAAAATTAATTAAGACACTCACCTAGGTCTTAAGGGCTTAGTGGTGACTTAGGCTAAATCAAAATTGACTAAATGAGGATTAGAGAAATAAACATAACAAAATCAAACATCCTTGAAGCATCATTAAGCCCAATTAGGACTAAAATTTCACTAAGCGTTCAAATTACAATAACTTGCCCCTTTAAGGGTCTTGACCCACATAATTCTTAAATTGAGTGATAAATGATAATTACCCCTTTCTTAGGGATAACTGGGACATCGATTTTAACTGAGCATTAAAGATATTTACAGGATGGACCATTAAGCAAAATGATAAGTTTAAATGGACTCGAGGCTTTTCACTAGTTGGTGAGGGAGAGGCATGGACCTGTCTCCCCCTCTTAACTTGTTGGATACCTAAGAGGCCTACTAAACATAATATTCTTTTCTTAAAGGAATCATCCTTAAACTTTTAAGGACCTAACAAAATACAACAGAGTTAGGAAAACCCCCCAGAATTTTACCTTTTCTGCTCTTCATAAACTGCCTTAACATGCATTTTAAGTTTCAGGTGGTGGAACGAGAAGACTCGCCAGGTACACTTTTACAGTTTTTCAGCATTATTTTTCTTGTACTTTCATACTGTACTTTTATACCTGCAAATTTGCATGCTAAACAACGATCTCACCCTGCATGAAAACTGAAACTATTAGGATAGCCACATAACCATACCCAAAACCAACACTAAAATCAATCAAGATAAAATTCACCGCCACAACATTCAAAATATAAAACAACTCAAAATTTAATCACAAACATCACAAAAAAATACAACTTCAACTAAATTAAGA
>NW_018237161.1:10359-31417 GCF_001263595.1 Phalaenopsis equestris | reverse complement strand
TCATTTGGACTAAGTGAATCCAATAGAAAATAGTGATGCCGGAACGAGGGAACCGTAGGATCCTAACCGGTGTCGCTTTAATCAACTTTAATATGCCCTTATAAAATTTAAAGAACTTCAATCGTAGGGCCACCTGATTTGATATTATAACGTCAACACACTAGAAAGATCAAACTTGTCGCGGTAAGGAGCTTGGAGCTAGCTTTGTGGGCAGCACGGCTATCTTCAACAGCAAAAACCGTCTTCGTCGGCTAAATCAATCTTCCTTCCTTAGACTTAAACAACAAAGACATAGGACTTCGAGGTTGCTTGCTTATGCAACGTAAATCCTCACCTTATCTTTAGGCTTTTGCATAGCCCTGCTATACAATATAAGCCCTAACTCGTCTTAGGACTCCGAGGTTGTCGTTTGTCACGACCTAAATCCTAACAAATTTTTGGAAGTCACCAAGGTTCTCCTCTGGATCCATGACAACCCTTAGTTCTTCTTCCTCCTTTGGATTCTACAATAAAATGTTCCAAATTTGAACCAATCCCCTTTCACACCTATACGTCCGATTTCATTAAAAAGTCAAAATTCCCTGAAAATAATATTTCTTGATTTTTATCGAGAGTCTTCTTAAGTGACTTGGGTCATTTAAGATGTAATTAACTATAGGAGCTTGCCCTTATAATAAGCATGTCCAAACCCAGTTTAATATAAAACATATTTAATCCTTTATATTAAATAGGGGAACTTGTCGGCAAATACAAAGGTTTCGCAGACCAAACGGACGTCATACTTTCCTTAGTTTATTTGATCGAGCCTCATCCTCAAGTCTTGTGTTTATCCTTTGGGATAGATACAGGATTTGAGGTACGGTGCTCTTTCATTTTAAACTATAAAAAATATGGGGTCAGTTTGATTTCATACTTCAACATCCTTCTGAAGCGGGCGACGGGATTTCGATTCCAATGACCGACTGCTTCTTACGGGCAACCCCACAAACCAACCCTGAAATAATCGCCGACACCCACCCCATTTAGAGGTTTAAACTACCTTCTGACTCTTTTTTGAAGTTTTGCGTCGGTGGTCTCAAACCCTCAACACTTGGTTGAGTTAGTTAAGACTAACATGAGGAAACTCATGGGGAATTCCCAAGAGATCATGAGGAACCTAGGTGACTTGGTTGTCTCACGCTCCATCAATACCCTCACATCACCTAATTCCCATTAAAATTCACAAAATTTCCCAAAATTCTAAAAATTATCATATTTCACAAGATTCCTAAATCCCCAATTTCCACTACATTCACCAGAATTCTGCCAAGACCAATCCTAGCCACCAAGTCCATCATAAGGCCAACAAAATTTCCTAACTTCCCTAAATTTACAAAATTCTCTCAATTTCCATCAAATTCTCCAAAATCCATGTCAAAACCATAATGACCAAACTCTGAGTAAAATCTAATTTTTTATGAACCCTAAATTTAAGGTTACATCCAACCCACATCCAACTTCACACCCAAATCCAAAATTCACCAAATTGAACAATCATGCCAAACCAAAAATTCACCAAGCCTTGTTCCTAAATTCCATCATGATGAATTCAAGACCTCAAAAAATCCATCATAATTCAATTATTGACACCATCAAAAACAAAGACAAGCCCAAAATCAATTACTCGTAATCCATTTCTAAAACCTGCCCAAAAACTTAAATATAAAAGCCAACTCCATCATGGAATGGATTTCCCATCATCCATTTAAATAAAAAAAACCTTGGGGGATAAAATTCAAGATCAAAATTTCCTAAATTTTGCTTCATCATGACACCTCACAAAATGCCCCAAAATTTCTAAAATCTTTCTCCATGAAAGTACCCATACCACATGCAGGCCATGAGGCTTCACTCCAAGCCACATGTTAGCCATGCCACCTTAAGTGGCAAAAAGAGGGCCCTCTTTCACGGTTTTACATAAAGCATTAACTCTTCTCGTGAGTCACTCTAACCCGTGATTAAGCCCTAATATCTATGATAGGGACTTATCATTTCAAGCTCTAAGCTTAGCCATCAGATTAAACCACCTTGGAGGCCACCCAAGCCCATGTAAAACCCAAACCTAGCCTAAATTTCTTTCCATTTTGATCCAATACACTCACCCATGGTTGGACTCAATTGGTTTTACAACTCTCCACCCCTGACCTCCCACAATCAGAAAGTGACCTCGCATACCTTACTGGTCATGAGGGCCACCAAAAAATCCAAACTCGAGAGCTACCACCATGGCTCGAACTCAAATTTAAACCATCAAATGTGGCTCACACTCATTGGACTTTTGGACCTGTCTCCCTTCCACATAAGCGCCAACTTTCACCCCTGACCAATTCAAACCCTTGGTCGAGCATATGAAACCATCACTCCTTCAAGACTAAATAGGGATAGTGCACAAAACCTGGGGAAACTCTAGCAAAATCATTGCAAACCTTCATTACACTCATACGATGCTCATACCCAACATTTTTAGCCCTTCTTCCCAACTGATATACCTTAATTTTTTAATTAAAAACTACGAATTTTTTTACCATTTGATCAACTCTACCAAAACTTCAAATTAATTGTTCTAAAAGCTTCCCCACATTCCAAAATTACTTTCCCAATCAAAATCCACCTCTCTCAAGGCCTCTAAGCTAGTGCTAAACGAAGCCCAATCCATCATTTGGTCTACGTCATACCTAGACCCATCCATAGGGAAAACCAACACTTGAAGGAGGATCATGGGACCAAGGTAAAGCTTATCAACTAACCCAATCGAGGCCTCACCTCTTCGGCAAAGGTATAAGCAGAAAACTTTCATTTTTGTCTTATTTGGACTTTTTTGAAATAAATAAACAATCCATGTCCACTTAGCTAAATAGTTGTGTTTGTCTCACTTAGATATAGTTATATAAACAAAACTCATCAAATTTGGTTAAGTATCGAGATAGATTTTAGCTCTAAAGTGAGGACGGTTCTCAGTTTAGAGTTCATTTGGGATGACGACAAATGCCATCCATTCCTGTATATTTGAAACAAACATTATGGATCAGTTCAGATGATTGAATGATTTGATTAAAGACCCCAAACCATGGGATGATAGGGTGACCTACGTGGAAAGCATATTAAATGGGAGGGTGTTACACAAAGCTTTAGAGATGTCAAAGATGAGTTGACATCGACGTGGTTTTGTAGAAAATTGTTCATATTTTTTATGTCATTAAATGAAAAAAAATAAAATATAAACTTTAAAAAATCATATCTTACTGTAAAAAAAATTAGAAAAATAAATGAAAAATACACATGTGCTCAGCGAACAGAGAAGAATTTAATGTACCAAAAGTTGAAAATATTTGTTTAAATTCTAGTTTCTATTTAATTAAATGCCATAAATGTTATTTAAATTATATATAGTTAAATATTAATCACCATAAAATGACACTTTTAGGGCTTATTCTTAATGTGATTAAGGTGTTCTCTGATTATTTCCAAGGTTAGAGAACACCTCAAACCCTAAAAGCCCAAGTTTTTCATAGGATCCACCTTTGTTTTATTAAAAATAATTATTAAAAAATAAAATATTAGTTAGAAAAATGAGATAAAGTTTGGAGAGTTAATCAAAGTTAGAGGCATTTAAGAAAAATAAAAAATGAAATTTAAATAAAAAATGCATTTTCTTTAGTATTTTTTTCATAAAAAATAAATAAAAATTAAACAAATACAAATATAATTCAAAATGCATAATTTTACCTTTGATTGAAGATAATGACTTTATGATACCCCCAGAAATGTTTCAAAGGTAGAAGATGTATTTTGAAGGCTTAAATATATTTTTTATGATTCTACAAATTATTGACTTAAATAATTATAAATGATAAAATCTAGGTAAACAATACAAAATAAAGTTTGGAAAGTTCGCTAAGGTCGAAGGGACTACAAAAAAAAAAAGTGTGTTTTACAATTAAAAATGTAATTTTCTATTTCTTTTCTTATTGAAAGTCAATTAAAAATAATAAAAATTAAAATATAATTCAAAAACTATGAAAATGGTCCAGATTGATCCTTTGACTTTACAAAATATCATAAAATTTTTCTAAGGTTAGAAATTATATTTTGGGCAATTAGCTTAAGTATCATGAAAAAATCTTAATTATGGGTTTAGATAATTATAAAAAATAATTAAAATTCAAATAATAATATATTCACCTATGATATCTTGTATAGCCCATAAGTAAGAGATCAGTGAAGATTCATGGTCATTTGATTAAAATTATAATGGTTACGGGATACAAACTTAGAGGGGAATAAAGGTAATTTGAAAACTTATACTCCAACCATAACTTAACCAACTTTTAGGTTAGATAAGAGGGCAAGGGTTTTTAAATCATGATGATTATCTCATTGAATTGATTAAAACACAGAATAATTAGGGGTGGCAACCTACTCATGACATTTTCTAAGAAGGGGACAAAATGGAAATTAACTAACTGATTTGTTGATTATATGAAGACAAATAAAGATTTGGATGATCGAAGAGTAATGGGCGTGAATTGGAGGATTGATGGTTCACCTATTTGAATCCCTAGTTACTCGTTAGATAAAGTCCAATCTTTTAATTTAGGAATAAACAAATTTTACAAAATTGCAAGATCACCCCTAAGCCTTTAAGAGCTTGATGGTAAATCCAAGTGACAACAGTTGGAGAGCAACTTGAGGAAAATATTTAAATAATAAAAACATCTTGAAATACTACAAGCTCAAACCCAACAGGAAGAGCAAGAGTTTAAGCCTCCTGATACCTTGCAGGTAGACTCTTAGGGATTTGACCATTTGATCATTACTGTAATTTCAAGGATTAACCAATGCTTTTACTCATGGTTTAACTAAGACATATAATATTGAGAATAGTTTAAGACTTGAAACCTAACCCCTAATTTAAAATGGGTTGATCAACATAATAATATAGTAAGATAAAATGAACTTGAAATTGTCCAAGAGATTCTAAAGTTGTTCAGAGTCACCCTCTGAATACCCCTACAAAATTTTGGACATTTCATAAGATATTTAGACTTATTATGATTTATTGAGGAAAATCATCCTCAAAACATAAAGTCCTATGAAGATATGATTCAGGACCCATTCAATTAACACTTACTAACGAAAATTATCCCACAAAAACTTAATCTATAGCAAAACCCAATGCTTAGGGGTAGTGCTCAAAACCCTTTTAGGCAACTTAGGATATTCAAAATGTGGACACATGTGAATCGTCAGGATGGTCTAATTTGGAGTTTTTTTTGGAATAGACGATGATGAGAAAGACAACTAAGAGTGTGTGGTAGTATAGTATATCCTGGTTTGGTAACTTCGGGAGGTCAAGGATTGAAATTATTATTCTATAATATTTGGTAAAGAGTTACCCTTACTCTCATGGGTTATTAGTAGCACCAACCCAACAGTATGGCTGACTTGTGAAATGCTTAATTTAAAAAGTATATAATGAAATAATAAAAAAATATAGCTTTGAGATGAAACTTATATAGTGTTGCGAATTCGATATTTTGAAAAGTCTAAAGTATTTACATGCATGATAAAGTAGAAATCTTTTCAGTGCCATCTTTTGGCAAGTTCACTTTTTAGTCACATATATTGGGCTGAGAGTTATCCTCCCATGATTGTTTTGTTGGTAGCCTTTTACCCTACGTTAGATCACATATAAATGATGCTGATGATTTCCTATGAATGTCCCTCAACAAATGACTAGGGATCAAGTCTTGATTTTGACCCCCAACAACATAAAATTCTTACGCCTAGCTCTGATCTTCCATAGATATGCCACTTGACTTCTTAAATACACTCATGCTCAAGAGTTTTGTGTTGGCTTAATTTTCTATAACATTTGCTTACATTACCTGCAATTTTAACCCTTTAACATCGACGTTGGAGGCAATAGGTACACATTGTTACTTTTCTTTTACTACACTTTCTTGTACTGTACTACATGGTATGTTTAATGTATGGATAATTTAATGGACTTCTTGGAAAGAGGATAGTAGGCCACCTTTTGGGAGGAACCTTCCTTTAGGCCTTGGTACCCAACAATAATCATAAGTTCAGACATAAACCCTAAACCTTAAATAACCATAACAAAGAGTTTAAAATAAGCTGCATGCAGATAGAGGACGACTCAGACGATAATCAAGACAAACATGAAGCAAAAAATGAATATCAAATGAAATTTACTTTAACTTAAACAACATAAACCCATAGGAATTTGAGGTGGTTTGTCTAATATGACATAAATTCTCACATTATTTCTCAAGCTTCCACAAAATCATGTTGTGCAATATAAGTCATAACTCTTTATAAGATTCCAAACTTGTTTATTCGGTACAACGTTGATCCTCCTATCTTCCCCGGGTAGTCTTGCATAATAGTATGAGAAAATGTAAGCCCTAAATAAATATTAAACAATAACACTTCCAAGATGTAAAGCTAAATAGTAGGTTAGTTTGGGAATCCATTGAGGTTCACCTTGAAGGTTGAGACATCCTAAACCTCTCGCTCCTTTGGTTTCCAAAATAATTGTTCCTACTTGAGACCTTCCCACCTGATTTTCCTATGACCAATCATAAAAAAATAACTTTGAATTCTTAAATACAAAATGCCTGATCATTATGGAGATTTTTCTTAAGTGATTACTGTCATTCTCATGTAATTAACTATAGGGACCGAGCCTTATAGAGAATTAGTAAACTAGGTAGTACAAACCCTATATAATCTATATATTAGGTTGGGAATTGTCGGCCACAAAATTTGCAGACCAAATGGATGTCATGAATTCTTTAGTTTAAACGGTCGAGGCTACAAATAAGTATTGTGCCCATCCTTAAAGGTTGTGTATTACTTGTGGAAGTGTGCTCAACTATCTAAACTACTAATTTTATGAGATACATTTTGTCTCATTTCAAAAAAAAAAATCAAAAACTATTTTCAAAATTCTAAATTATATAACTATTTTATAAACTAAATTATTTTCCCAAAAAATTGATCCACAAAATTTGGCAAATCGTTAGGGATTAGTTCTTCTCTCCATTTTTTATCAAGAGGTTTTGACTTCATATATTGATAGTGTGTCTATGCCCATCGTAGACTAGACTACTATTCTTCCATTGAGTCGCTCATTTTTTCCTTCAGTGGATATAGTTAACTCTTAGGGATTCTAGAGCCATAATTTTAACCATCCTTAAATAGAGGGGTTCTAGAAACTCTAAATTCTAAAGTGGGTTGGACCTCCATTTGGTGTGGGAGGTTAAAAGTGGTGAGCAAAGTTTATCAAAGTAGGTTCAATCTGAAGTGGGCCCCCAATCTCGAACTGGGTCCTTTGCTTTATTTTTGCCTTATTCCTCATTTGAGTTTGACTTGTTCCTAATAGGTTAAGGTAAATCCTACTCTCATATTCCTTTTTTTTAATCCAAATAAAACAAAGTTCATAAAAAAAAATCTAAAACAAAGACAAATTGCTAAAATCAAAATAAAACAAAATTTCTCTCCAAAAATTAAAAAATAATGAAGAAAAAAATCTATATCAAAAAGTTTCAAAAGATTGCCCAACACACAAGTAATTTTGTTAGTTTCAATATTCAAGCAGAAATTATAAAGCATATGATGTTCTTGACATTTAGAAATCTTTAAATGACAAAACTGATGCCATCACCAACACTAATTTTCTCATTCACTAGAGGACTTGATTTGCCTCATGACTAAGTTACATGTTACCAAAGTTCATAGATCAAATTCAAAACTGTATTCAACGATGTTGAAGTGATAATAAGAAAGGCACCTGATTTTATATTGAAGACAACTATCCCAAGGATAGAGGAACCTGTTGCCAAGTTTGAACTTAAGAGTAAACAAGATTTCCCTATGCTAAAAAATTCCAGAGTTAGGGGGACTCAACTATGTATATTGTTCCTACTATGGCCAACTCCCTTGTTCCCGTAGATAAAAGGATTGTTACCATTACTACCACAAGATTCACCATCATTGTACCTCTTGTCCCTTCATCACTTAAAGAGAAGGAGATTCTACATGAGGAAGAATGAATTGATGTTTTTTTCATTCCATTATTAGCATTTGAGATTGAATCTAGTAAAAATCTCGCCCTGCTAACCATGTCACAAAGGAGGAAACATAACTAAGAAAATCTAAAAGCTAAGAAGGAAAAGGCCACAGAGTTGGTCCTTAACAAGACTGTCTCCCAGCTGAAGGGGATGGGATTACCTGAGACCTCTCTTGTACTCAGGGGAAGTAGGATTCACACATTGTCTTTAGATTCTAGAGAATATGGTATTTAAGGATCACTATCGCGTTACCACCACCGTCTTTTTATAATGATCGAGGTAAGAAGAAATAGAAACCTACACCACTTACCCGAGTCCTATCACTTTTTGAGAGATTGGCTGGAAAAGAACATTGTTCTTTGTGGGGTTATTAAAGAGAATAAGATGTGTTGTGTCACCACAGATTTAGGCTGAGATTTTAAGGAATGATAAGCCTACTAAACGGTTTCACAAATCAAAAGAAGCACTACTATCTCACATTTTTCCCAAGCTTTGCCTGGGAAACCGTAGAACTATTGCTACAATGATCACCAATTCCATTACAACTTCCTCCAAAATATCCAAAATAAATACCAGTCACATCTCATCTGGGATCAAGAGTACCACTTGATAAAATATATGAAGAATCCCGAGGATGGGTAATGACAAGTGCTCATTTACCACTATATCTGGCCCTTAAGCAAGGGAACACACTCCCACTCAACACACTGATGCCATTAAAGAGAGATCTCATCTCAAAGCATTAGTTTCAGGAGAGAAAGTGTGGAAACATAGGGTTGTCGAGGAAATTCTTCTGAGAAAGTTGAGAAGTCATTTTCCTATAATAGACTATAATTCGGATGCTTTGATCGTTGATGTCACAACTATAATAAAGCTTGACACAAGAGGAGCTGTTCAACAAAAACATTCGACTAACATGAAGGTGGCTAAACGAAAATCAATTGAAGTTGCCTTAGAAAAGCTCAGATCAAATATTACAGAGTTGTCCAAAGGACAAGGAAGTAGTATTGATGATGAAGACTGTGTCCTATTGAATTATATGGATGAAGAGTTTTCTAAAATCTATGTTGTTGAGACCAGAGCCTCCTCATCATTGCACGATGCTTCATCACCCGTTGAGAAAAACTCAACAAATGAGTTACAAAGGGCCATCCAACAAAGAGATGAATAGATCAGCCAAATGGAAAAGAAGATAGAAGAAATGATGATTGTCATGGCCACCTTCCAGAGTGAACCTCAGTCACCCAAGATAGCATCTACAAAGACAAACCAATCAGAGATTGTTCATATCATGGATGAAAAGAAGGAGTTCACTTCTATTAATAATGAAGATCAACTAAAAAAGAGATTTGGTATAGAAAATGATATCAGAGAAGGACATCCAAAAGATGGTGGAAAAATGAGTCAAGGAAGCCCTAGCCCATTCTATAGGTGGAGCATCTGTTCGAAAGGGTAGACCCTACCTTAGGATTTTGAAGCCATACAATACCCCAAGGACTTTTATTGTCGACATTCAAAAACTTTAATGGAATTGAAAACCCTAGACAGAATGATGCACACTTCCAAGCAAGTTGCTACAATGCAGGGGGGTAATAAAGCACTATTATTCCGATAGTTCGTAAGCAACATCTCATGAGTTGCCTTCACTTGATATGTAGAGTTAGGAATTGTAATGGTAAAGACATTTCTAGAACTAGAAAACTTGTTCGTCAGAAGATTTATTAGAGCTCAGCATCATATCACTGTAAGTGATCTTGTGGTAGAGCAACAAAAGCCAATAGAGACCTTGGTGGAATATATTATACAATGGAGGAATCTAAGCATGACATGCAAGCCATAGTGACAGGAATGACATGCAATTAAGACCTTTAGTACCTTTTCTACTCAAACGATTTATAATTAAGATCTTTGAAAAGCTACTCAACAAGTCTAAAAGTTTGCACGAAGAGGCTAAACAACTCAGATTTCTAGATAAAGCTAAGAAACTGAAGCCGGTGAATGCATTTGAAAAAAAGTCTGAAACAGTCACAATGATATACAAAGGAAAGCAACCAATGCAGATCCAAGCTCAGCAGGCTTGGGAGACCTTCCAGCAGCATAGCCTACAATATAACCAGCAACATTGCCAACATTACAACTAGTAATACAATCAATAATAGTGCTAGTAGAGACCAGACCAAATGAATAGAGGGCATGGTCCATCTATGGCTAATTGGTTGAATAGAGTATATTCTTTCAAGGATGAGACAATAAGGAAGATGTTTTAAAATTTTGTTTAGAAGCTTGAGTTCAGTTGTTCCAAGCTAAAGAAACTAGAGGTTGATAAGAACAATCACACCACATATTATTAATATCATAGACTGCTTTGGCAAACCATGGAGGATTACTTCAGCTTGAAAGATTAGTTCGAGAGGAACTTGAGTAGTGGAAACATTACTATTCTTAATGAATATTTGAAAGAACCTGAAAAGGGTTTCATCAATATGATTTTGGTAGAGCTAATCATTTTGATCAATCCTTATCCAATAGATGATGGATGAAGTACAGCTTGGGCTAGATCCTCCAAGAAGATATTGGATCAGATTCAGGTCATTTCGGGGCATGTCTTAGTTTAGGCATAAAACTGTAAAGTGGTATTATTAATCATGCCACGGAAGCAGCACTAAGAGATAAAGAAGAAGGTCATCGATGGCATGAAGACAAATGTTTTAAAGAGTAGAGTTGGGACAGCTTATTCTCAATTGGTCGTTTTGGATGTAGGCGAAAAAACCTTCAAACACCTAAATCTGTATGATTATCTTTATGTTCCCCTGACATCTTATAATGCAAAGAGTTATGATTTCGGCTGCAATCTGACTATTTTTGGTGATAACATAATTTACAACCAATCTAATTTGAATTTTAATTCATGTAACAATCCTCAAATCACACAAAACCTCAATGCACTCGTAGACGTGACAAATGAAGACACTAACAATATAGGCTATGATGGTTTGTGAAAAAAAGAACCCATCTTTGAATTCCAAGGAACACCATATATGATCAATATAGAATTCTCAAATTCAAAAACAACGCAAAAAGGACCACCCATGACTCCAGTAGAGACATCTCTGGGTCCATCCCAATATATAGAGGAAATAACGAAGTAAATATAAGAAGCAACGAAGTGTTGCCTTTGAGAATAGGTTTGAAAGATATAAGAAATCAATTGATCATTCAGGAAGAGTAGATTCTAATAATAGAAGAAGCACCTGCTCAAGAATAAGCTATATGGGTAAGTAACAAAGTGGAAATATAACGTATTAGCCCATCTTCAGAAGTTTCCTGCCAAAATAAGCATCTACGACACTCTGGTGCTCTCAAAGAAGATTAGAGAAGCATTGATCAAGGCCTTACTTGATTTGAAAGTTTTCATAGTGCAATTGGCTAGTACCTTCTAAGATGAGATTTGTTTGTTAAAGGAAATGTCTGGCGTGACCTTAATAGATGAAGACTTATTTCTTGGAACTAGTGACCACAACCATCCTCTATACATTTCAGTCAACAATGATAGATTTATGCTCTCTAGAGTGTTAGTAGATCTAGGACCATCAATCAACATAATGAACCTACAGACATTAACATACTTAGACATCAACACTCACAAGCTTACAACCAATAAAATGATGCTAAGAGGGTTTAATTAAAAAGAATAAAGTGCTCTTAGATTGATAACACTATTGATGAAAATTGGAAATCTATTAATGCCCACAAAATTCCATAAGATTGATTTAAAACTTTGTTAAATGTTATACTGGGGCGACCTTGGATTCCTTTATCTCTCTGACTTTCTTTTACTATTCTTATCTTCTTCTCTCTTGATACCTTCCACTCTATCAATCTTTCTCGCACTTCTGCACTCTCATTATATCACCTCTCCTTTTCATCTTTGTGCCTCCCCTCTCTCCTCTAACTCTCTTGTTCCAGTAATTCTAATTCCTAAGAAGGATGCGTCTTGGATAATGTGTGTGGATTGTTGAGCCATCAATAATCTTAATGTAATTTATAGACACCTAATTCCTCACTTAGATGATATGCTAGAGGAGTTACATGGAATTTGTGTGTTTTCTAAGATTGATTTAAAACGTGGATATCATCAAATTAGGATGATAGAAGGAGATGAGTGCCAAAAAGCCTTAAGACAAAATATGGTTTGTATGAATGGTTAGTTATGCCTTTTAGCTTGACTAATGCTTCTAGAACTTTCATGAGACTAATGAACCATATTTTGCATGCTTTTATTGAAAATTTTTTTGTGGTCTATTTTGATGAAATTCTAAGCTATACTAAAAACTTAAAGGATTATGTTGAACATTTAGATATTATTATATATGTTTTGAGAAAAGAAAAGTTATTTGGCAACTTGGAAAAGTGTACCATTTTCTCCAATAAACTTTTATTTCTAGGATTTGTTGTGAGTGCATGAGGTATACAAGTTGACGAAGAAAGGTGCATGCAATATAAAAGTGGTCTTGTCCCACTAGCATAAGAAATGTTTGTAGTTTTCATGGACTTGCTAATTTCTATCGGTGGTTTGTGAAAGACATAATAGCATAGCAACACCACTCACTAAAGTGATCAAGAAAAATGTTGGGTTCAAGTAGGGAGAAGCACAAGAAAAGGCATTTCAATTGATGAAGGAAAAACTCACCCACATCTCTGTATTGTCTTTAGATGATTTTTCTAAAAGATTTTGAATTGAATGTGATGCTTTTGCTATTGGCATAGGTGTTGTTATTTTGTAAGAGTAATGGCCAAATGCTAATTTCAGCAAAAAGTTGAGTGGGACAACCTTAAACTACCCAACTTATGACAAGGAGATGTATGCATTAGTTAGAGCTTTGAAAATTTGGCAGCACTACTTTTGGCCTAAGGTGTTGGTGATTCACACCGATCATGAGCCCTTTAAACACTTGATAGGTCAACACAAGCTAAAAAAAAGGCATGCTCATTGGGTGGAGTTCATTGAGACATTTATACATGTCATTTAATACGAGCAAGATAAGGAAAATGTGATTGCTAATGCTCTTGCTCGAAGGTATTCATTAATATCTACTCTTGAAGCAAAGCTACTTGGTTTTGAACATATTAAAGATTCATACATTGATGATGTTGATTTCCATGATGGATATTGAGCTTGTGAGGAAACAGCTTGCTATAAATTCTTTAAGCAAGATGGGTTCCTATTTGGAAAAAATAAGTTATGTGTGCCTAAAAGTTCTTTTCCATAATTGTATAGGAATCTCATGGAGTGGGATTAATGGGACATTTTGGAGTTGCAAAGACTAGCTATTCAAAGACTAGCTAGAGTTGCAAAGACTAGCTATTTTGCAAGAACACTTCTATTGGCCACACATGAGGTAGGATTTCAAGAGGAATTGTGGTAGGTTTGTCACATGTCAACAAACTGAATCTCGACTGAAATCCCGTGGTTTAATCCCGTGGTTTGTATACTCATCATTTACCAGTTCCTAATACACTTTGTATTGATATTTCTTCTATGGACTTTGTGCTGAGTTTTTGTAGGGCTAAAGATGATAGAGATTCCCTTTTTGTGGTGGTGGATAGATTTTCCAAAAATGGTACATTTTATTCCATGTCACAAAACTAATGATGCTTCAAATATTGTGGATTTGCTTTATAGGGAGATTATAAGATTACATGGAAGGCCTAGAATAATTATTTTTGAAAGAGATGCTATGATGAGTTACTTCTGGAAGACCTTGTGGTGTAAGTTAGGAACCACATTGTTGTTTTATACTACTTGTGACCCACAAACCAATGGTCAAACTGATGTAGTAAATAGGACTTTGTCTACTTTGTTAAGGGTAATCAAAAAGAAAAATATCAAAACATGGGAAGACTAATTACCACACATTGAGCTTGATTATAATAGGAATGTTCGTTCTGCTAATAATTTTTATCCCTTTTAAAACTATTTTTGTTTTTAATCCCTTAACTCCCGTTGATTTAATTCCATTACAGTTTCCGAGCTTGTTAACTTGGATGGTAAGAAAAAAGGCTGTGTTTGTAAAGCAGATACATAAGAAGGCACGGTTTAATATTGAACAAAGCGCAAAGCAATATGAAAGTATGCCAACAAGGGGCATCATAAATTGATCTTCAAATTTGGATATTGAATCTGGTTACACATGGAAAGGAAAGATTTCCAGAATGAAGTTGTTCCATACTGCTTCCAAGAGAAGATGGTTTCTTTCCAAGTACTTGAGTGTATCAACGACAATGCCCACAAGCTGGATTTACCAGGTAAGTATAAGTTAAGTGTCAGTTTAAATGTTAGTGATTTAAGTTCTTTTGGTGCAGGTACTGATTTGAGGAGAAATCCTTTTCAAGAGGAGGGGAATGATGCAAATGATAGCATGGATAGTAATGACACGAGTTCAAGAGACGATTCGATTCAAGTTCCACGTGGGACAATTATTAGATGTCATGTAAAGAGGTTTAAAGAAGCTCTTAATGGATTAGTCCAACTAGCTTGGACTTAAGCTAATTCTTGCAAGGTCTAAGGAGAATAAGCCATGAAGATTTGTCAATTTAATCTAAGCCTAACAATTAAGCAGTCATATTGTTATGATAAAATATTTCGTCTTATACTTGCGGTTTAATAATGGCTTGAATACAAACTTGATGAAGTTCTCATTATTCTTCTCTTCAAAATGATATTTTGTCTTCTTTTTCTTGTAAGCCTATAAATAGGTTGTATTTCAAATGAGGAGTTGACTTTTAGTTGGGCAAAAATTTGAATTTGATTGTGCTTAGGAATCCAACCGAACCTTTTGACAATCTTCCAAGGACTTCTTCCCTGACTTACCAAATCGATTTCCACCCCATTTGTGGAGTCAACTATTGTACCAAGGTTCTTTTCTCATGTCAAGCAAAGGGTGAGTTTCACATACCAACGTTTTTTTTTCTGTTGAGCATTGGTGAAGGTTTATCTCCATCCATTTATTCTTATAGTCAGGTTTTACCCCTCCTTTAGTTTGGTTTTTTGGGGATGATTTCAAGTGTTTCATGTATCACATGTGATTGCCATCATTTCCCCTCAATTTTCTTATTACATCAATAAGTGACAAGGAGAGAGAGTAGGAGAGAGAGGGAGAGAGTGATAGTAATAAGGTGTGAGAGATCGAGAGAGGGAGAAAGATGAGAGATAAACAAAGTGGGAGAGGGAGATATGAAAAAATAGAGATGGGCGTGAGAAAGAGGGATAGAGGAAAGTGGGAGAAAGAAATATGGAAATAGAGAAGGAAGAGAAAGAAAAGGGAGAGAAAAAGAGAGATAGAGTTAGATAGAAAATTAAAGAAGAGAAAGAAGAATGAACAAAAGAGATTGAGAGAGCATATAAGAGGTAGAGAGAAAAAAATGTATGGGAGATCTTATAGAGAGTAGAGAAGGAAAGGAGAGGATAATAGAGAGGGAGGAAATGGGATAAGGAGGGGAGAAAAAGGGTCGTAGAGAGGGAGTGTTTGGGGATGGAATGAGGTAGATATAGATTAAAAAACAGAGACTAGGAGAAAAGAAAAAAAGGAGAGATAGGGAGAGTGAGAGAAAAAGCTTTTGATAGAGAGTGAGAGAGAAAGAAGATAGAGTGAAGGAAATGATAAGAGTTAGATAGTGCAAGAGAGATGAAAAAAAAGAAGAAGGGAGAGTTAGATAAAGAGATAAAGGATGTGAAGGAGGGAGGGAGAGTGAGGCAGAGAGAGTGGAAGTGAGGGAGGGAGGGAGAGAGAGTGAAGAGACTAACAGTGAATGAGAGATGACTAATAAAGAGAAGAGTAAAAGAGAGAGAGCAAGAGAGCAAAAAAGGTGGGATGTGAGAGAGATAGAATAAACGAATAAACATGCAAGTGAGAGAGGTGAGAGAGACTGAGATTGAGAGGTGGAGAGATGGAGAGAGAGATGAGAGAGGTAAAAAGTAGGAGAGAGATAGAGGGAGTCAGAAAAAGGGAGGGATATACATAGAGGTAGGGTAGAGATGGGAAGGGAGAAAGGGAGAAAGAGAGTATGATAAACAGAGGGAAGGTTAGAGTTAATGAAAAAGAGTGGGGGAGAAGCGAGTGAGAAAGGGAGAGTGAGTGAGGGTGGGAGGGAGAGAGAGAGTTAAAGAAGTGAGAGAAGAAGGAACGAAAGATTTTGAGAGAGAATATAAGAGTTAGAGATATAGAGAGAGAAAATGTATGGGAGATGGTAAGGAGAGTAGAGAAGGGAGGAAGAGAAACTAATAGAGAGAGGAGAGGAGATATGGAGGGGAAGAAAAAGGGATGTAGAGGGGGAGCATTTGAGGGTTGGACTGAGATAGAGATAGAGTGGGAGAAAGGGTAGGATAGAGTGAGATAGGGAGAGAGATAGAGAAAAAAGTGAGTGATAGAGAGTGAGAGAGTGATAGAGAGAGAAAGTGGAAATAGTGAGAGAGATGATAAGAGAGAGATAGAGCAAGAGAGAGGTAAAAATAGAAGACGGAAGGAGAGGGAGATAAAGAGATAAAGGTGTGAAAGAGGGGGGAGAGTGAAAGTGAATTTCAAGAGATAGGGAGCAATAAAGGGATAGATATAAAAAGAATATTATAGATATAAAATAAAGTGAGGGAAGAGAAAGAAACAGCGGTACGGAAAGAGAATGATTGAGGGTGCGGAGAGTGAAAGTGAATTTCAAGAGATAGGGAGCAATAAAGGGATAGATATAAAAAGAATATTATAGATATAAAATAAAGTGAGGGAAGAGAAAGAAACAGCGGTACGGAAAGAGAATGATTGAGGGTGCGAGAGAGAGATAGAGAAACAATTAAGAAGTGAGGGAGGCAAGGAGTGTGTGTAATAGAGGGAATGTGAGTGAGTGTCAAAGAGAGGGAAGGTGAGAGAGTAAGAGAGAGGGAGAGAGCGCAACTGGGAAGGGAGAGAGAGAGCAAGAGGGAGGGAGCGAGGAGTGAGAGAAAGTGTGAGAGAATGAGTGAACAAAAGGATGGAGGTGGAGAGAGAGAGAAAGGATAGGAAAGATGTATAGAAAAATCATGAGAGAGAGTGTGTGCGTGGAAAATTAGAGAGAGAGTGAAAGTGAGAGTGAGAGAGAGAATAAGAGTAAACTAGAGAGAGGGTGAGAAAGGGAAGGAGAGAGAGTCAGATAGAGAGGGAGGGAGAGAGAGAAGATAGGGAGGAGAGAGAGAGAAAGAGAGAGGGAGTGAGAGAGAGAGAGAGTGAGAGAAAGGGGAGAGCACAGAAGGGAGAGAGGAGTGAAGGGAGAGGTGAGAGAAGAGATAGAAATAGTAGTGAGGCAAAGGGATAGAGAAAGAGAGAATGTGAGTGAGAGATAAAAATGAAGCTAAGTGAGAGAGTGAGAGAGAGAAAAGGTGAAAGAGGGAAAGACTAAATAGAGTACAAGAGAGAGAAAGAAAGAGGGAAGGACTAGAGAGAGTGCAACAAAGATGAAGAAAGAGAGAGAAGTAGTGAGAGATAAAAATGAAGCTAAGTGAGAGAGTGAGAGAGAGAAAAGGTGAAAGAGGGAAAGACTAAATAGAGTACAAGAGAGAGAAAGAAAGAGGGAAGGACTAGAGAGAGTGCAACAAAGATGAAGAAAGAGAGAGAAGTGAGGGTAAGGAAAGAAGAGATATAGAGAGAGTGAGAGAGATGAAGAGAGAGAGAGAGAGTACGAAAGATGTAGGCTACGAGAAGATAGAGGGAGGGAGATTAAGAGAGGGGGGATATAGGCATTACAAAGGAGGGAGGGAGTGAGAGACAGACAAAGAATTCATTAGAGACAGAATGAAGATAGAATGGGTGAAATAAGGGATATAGGGAAGAGAGAGAAAAATAGGTTAAGAGAGGAAAAGAGAGGTATGGAAATAGAGAGTGGCAGAAGTATGAGAGAAAAGAGACAGTGTGTGAGAGAAGAGGGAGAAAAAGGGTGAGAGGGAGAAAAAGGGAGGGAGAAAAAGGGTGAATGAGAGAGAGTAGCGAGTGTGAGAGAGAAAGAAGGGAGAGGGAAAAAGATGAAAGAGAGAGTGCGAGAATAAGAGAAAGAAAAGAGGAAGGTGGAGAAAGGAGAGAGAGACGAGGGTGCCTAATATAAAGATAGAATGTAAAAAGAGTTTAGGAGAGAGGGATAAAGAGAGATAAGTGTACGAAGGGAGAGCATATATAATGAATGCGTAGAAGTGCAATAAAGGTTTATAGAGAGGAGAATATTACAGGAGAGAGGAAGATAACGATAGAAAGAGGAAGGCTGATAGATAGAGAGCAAGAAAGAAGTAGAGAGACTATGAGAGAGGTTTTTAGAGAGAGATTGACAGAGGGAGAGAGATAAATAGAGAGGAAGGGATATATAGTCAAATAGAGCACAAGAGAGATAGAGTATGAGAGAGTGAGAGAGTGAGAAAGAAAGAAAGAAAGAAAGAGAACAGAGAGGGGAAGGGGAGAGGGGTAGGGAGAGAGAAAGCAAGAGAAAGATAGATAAAGAAAGAAACCAAGAGAGAAAGAGATAAATGAGAGATAAGGAGATGAAGGAAGGATGGACAAATAAAAGGAAAAGAGAGGGAGAAAGTAAGGCAGAGAAGATAAAATGAAAGAGAGGGACGGAGAGGGAGAGAAAAATAGAAACCATAATGGAGAGAAAGAGAGTGATAGGGAGGGAGGGAGTGAGAGAGATAAAGAGAAAGAGAGGTAGAGACAAAGAGAGAAGAGAGAGCAAAAGAGAGTGTGTAAGATAAAGGAGAGCAAAAGACAGTGAAAGAGCTAGAGAGAATAGCAAGATGTAGAGAGAGCGAGGTAGAGACCTAGAAAGGGAGCTAAAGACAGTGAAAAAAGTGAGACAAGGTGGAATAATCAAGGCTGAGGAAGAAGCAAAGTGAGATAAATAAAAGAGAGGAAGTGAGGGAGAAATAAGTTGTGAAACATTATAGAGATTCTGAGATAGAAAGCAAGAGAGAGTAAGCAAGAATAATGGAAAGAGAATTACAAAAGCAAGAGAGTTAAGGAGTGAGAGAGATCTAGAGAGAAAGAGACAGGAAGAAAGAGATTAAGAGGGAGAAAGAGGGGGAGAGAGCGAAATAAAAGGCAAAGGGGTGGAGAGTAAGAATGAGGGAGGGCAGAAGAGACATAGAAGACTGATTGAAATAATGAGAGAATACAAGTAGGGGAGCGAGAGAGAGATATAAAGAGAGGAGGAGAGTGAGAACAAGAGTAAGGTAAAGAGATATGGAGAGAGAGAGAGAGGGAATGAGGGAGTTATGGAGTGAAAGAGGGATGGAAGGAGATAGAGAAGTGTGAGAGAAAGTGAGAAACATTGAAAGAGAGAAAGGAGAGGGACTGAGAGAGAGAGAGAAAGGGAGCGAGAGTGAGAGAGAGAGAGTATGAGTTGTAGAGAAAGAGAAAGAGTGAGAAAAGTGAGAGAAAAAAGAGCAAGAGAGCAAGAGAGAGAGAGAGAGAGTAACAGAGTGAGAAAAAGAGATAGAACAAAGACTGAGAGATTGAGTGAGAGAGAGAGTAGGGAAGAAAGGGATAGAAGGATGAAGTGTGATAGACTGAAGAGATATGGAGTGAGAAGGAGGAGTGAGAGGGATAGTAAGAGAAAAATATAGAGAAGTAAGAGTGAGGGAAGATAAAACAAGAGAAAGCGTGCAAGAGAGGACAAGAAATTGAGAAGAGATAAAGGAAGAGGGAGGGGAACGAAGATGGAGAGAGGGTGAGAGAAATAGGGATAGACTATTTATGAGAGAGAAAGGGAAGGAGGAGCGATGGGGGGAAGAGAAAGGGAGTGAGTGAGAGAGAGATGGGGATAAAATAAAAACAAATATTGTGAGAAGAGAGAGAAAAGAAAGAGAAATAGACGAGAGTAGTAGATAGAGAGAACAGTGAGTGAGAAAGATAGAGGGACAGAGTATGAGTGAAATTTAAGAGATGGAGGGAATGAGCATGGAAGAGAGTGAGCAAGCAAGAATATAGAGAAAGGAGAGTAAGGCAAGGGAGAGCTAGAGAGATGAAGCAAGAGAGATTGTAAACGAGGGAGAGATAGGGAGAGAAAAGGAGGGAGGCGTGGAGCGAGAGAGAAGAATGAGTGAAAGTGAGAAATAATGAGAAAGAAGAGGGGGAGAGAGAATACTACAGAGAGAGAGAGATATTGGAAGAGAAAGAATGGAGAGAGAGAGATAGAGAGAGTGATAGATAGAGGAAGAAAAATAGTGAGTAAATAATGAGAAGAGAGACTGAGAAAAGAGAGAGTGTGAGAGAGAGAGAGAATGAGAGAGAGAGATAGAGAGAACAAGATAACAAGAAAGAGAGATGAAATAAAAAGTGAGAGGGTGAGAGAGAAAGAGAAAGAGAGATAATGGGAGAGAAATTGAAGAGAGAGAGAGGAAGCAAGAGAGAGATAGAGAAAGTGAGAGTGAAATAGTGAGAAAAGAGAGTTAGGAGAGATAGAGTGACAGAGTGTGTGAGAAGGAGGGAGGGCAAAAAAATGAGTCAGAAAGAGTGGAGCAAGGGAGATGGAGAGGGAGAGACAAAAAGAGGAAGGGAGAGTGGGAGGGAAAGATAGAAATAAGAGAGGAGAGGGAGAGAGGGAGATTTTGTCTGTGCAAGGGATAAAGGAAGAGAACAAGTGAGTGAAGAGAGAGAAGAGAGCGAGAATAATAAAAGAGAGGAAGAGATGAGAATCTGGAGATGAGAATCTGAGATAGAGGAAAAAGTCAAAGTGAGTGAGAGAGAAAGAGAGTAAGAAAAAGAAAGAGGGAAATGAGAAAGATTGAAGAGAGAGAGTGATTGAAAAAGAGAAAGAGAGGGTGAGAGAAAAATATGTTGAGAAGTTAGAGTGAGGAAAGATAGTGCAAGAGATAATGAGTGAAAGAGTGAGGATGAGCAAGATACAGAGGGGCG
>NW_018237161.1:4018-10348 GCF_001263595.1 Phalaenopsis equestris | reverse complement strand
AAGATAATGAGGGGAGGGAGAGAAGGAAAGATGGAAAGAGTATGTAAAAGAGAAAAATGAGAGAGTGAGAGTAAGAGAAAGAATGAGAGAGAGTGGAAGGGCGTGAGAGAGGGAGAGAGCGAACAGACGAGGGATATTGAGAGAGGGTAAAAGAGATGGAGTGATAGAGGTAGAGAAGAAGAGATAACAAAAAGTCAGAAAAGAGAGTGAGAGATTATATAGAAAAGACTAAGAGAAGAGATAGCGAGAGGAGAAAGAGAAAAGAAAGTGAGAGTGAGGGAGGAAGGGAAAGTTTGAGAATGAGCTAGGAGTGATAGAGTAAATGAAGTAAATGAGAAGTGATAGAGTAAATGAGAGAGAGAGAGAGGAGAGATAGAGAAGATAGAGAAAGAGAGGGAGAGAAAAATATAAAAATTAAGGAAAGAAGGAAGCGAGAAGACAGATGGATGCAAAGAGAACGAGAAATAGGGCGGAACAGATATAGATTAAAGGTGAGAGGTAAATAGAGGGAAAGAAGAAGGAGAAAGTGAGTGAGAGGGAGATAGGGAGAGAAGGGGTGGAGAGAGAGGGGGTGATTAGAGATATAAGGGGAGTAGTGAGTGAGAGGGAGGTATAGAGGAAGTGAGAGAGAGTAAGAGAGAGGAGAGAGAGGGGAAAGAGAGAAAGCGAGAGACGAGAGCGAGAGGGATGGAGAGAGAAAGAGAGCAAGTGAGGGAGTGATAGTGAAAGAGGGAATGGGGGAAGAGTATAAGAGTGAGTGACAGATAAGAGAGATAGAGAGGAGAGGGAAACTGAGAGAGAAAAATAAAGAGAGTAAAGGAAGAGAGAAGTGAGAAGAGAGAGCGAGTAAAGAAGAGAGAGGGGGAGAAAGGGAATAAAGTAGGATGAAGGGTGTGAAAGAGAGTATAACAGCTATAATGAGAGGGTGAGAAAGTAAGAGGGAGGGAGAGAGGAATGTAGAGAGAGAAAAATGTGTGAGATAAGCAAGTATGAGAGAAGAAAGAGTGAGAGAGAATGAAAGAAAGTTGAGAGGTGATAGGGAAGGAGAGAGAGAGAGAAAGATAAGAAAGATGGAGTGAGTGAGGGTGAGAGAGGTTAAGAGAGAAGAGAGAGGGTGAGAGACAGGCAGGATGGTTTGCAATAGAGGGAGGGAGGGAACGAGGGAGGAATGTAGGGAGTGATAAAAGGCAAGAGAGAGAAGAGTGAGAGAAGGAAAGAGATGGAGAGAGAGTGAGACGGATTAAAAGAGAGTGAGAGATATAAAGAGTGAGGTGGAGAGAGCATAATATAGGAAGAAAGAGGGGAAGAGAGACAATTAGAGGGAGAAAGAGAGAGAGACAGAGTAGGAGAGAGGAATAAATGAAGATATGAGGATTTAAAGAGTGAGGTTGAGGGTATGAGAGAGTGTGTGCTACAATAGTGAGAGATCGTGCTAGAGGTAGAGTGAGGGAGACATAAGCATGGAGAGATAGTGAGAGAGGAAGAGAGAAATGTGCAAAGAGGAAGAGTGAGAGGGAGGGAGAGGAACATAAAGTGAGAGAGATAATGAGAGATTGGAAAAGAGCTAGATATATGGGATAAGTAAGTGAGACAGAGACAAAGCATGAGTGATAGAGAGAGAGAGAGAAATAGTGAAAAGAGTGACAGAGATAATAAGATGATAAATTAAGAGAGAGTTGGGTAAAGAGGAAAGAATGTCAGAGAAAGAGAAAGAAATAGAAAAGAGTGTGTGAGATTGAAACAGATAAATAATGACATTGTTTGAGGGGAAGATAGAGATGAGAGACAGTAGAAAAAAGAGAGGAAAAGAGAGAGGGCAAGACAAAGAGTGGGGAGATAAAGAGCTGATAGAGGAGGGGAAAGAGTAAGGACAAAGAGAGAAATAGATTGAGGGTGAGAGAGGTGTAAGAGAGATAGAGAAATAAGGTGAGAGATTGTGTAAGAGAGGTAGGTGGGGGAGTGAGAGGTGGAGAGAGAGAACAAGAGGGAGAAATGAAATATAGATAAGACAAGAGTGAAGGATAGAGAGGATAGAGATAGGAGTGAGTGAGGGAGAGCGGGACAAATAAGTTGAGATTGATAAAGAAAATTATAGATAGAGAGGGAGTTTGGAGACAGAGATAGAGTAAATAGAGAGAAAAAAGAAAGAGAGATTATAAGAGAAAAAAAGATGGAGACAGTGAGAGAAATTTAGAGATGGAGGTGAGAGAGAGAAAGAAAAAGAGAGTAAAGAATGCGAGGGCAAGAAGTAGATTGTGAGAGAGAGCATGAGAGATGGAGAGAGGAAGGGAGAGAGGGGAAGTGAGAGAGAAGAGAGGTAGAGAGGGAAAGTGAGAGAGATAGTAAGGGATAGAGGGAGAAAGAGAATGAGTAAACATAGAGAAGATAGAGAGAGAGAGAAAAAAAATAATAGTGAAAGAAGTGAGTGTTAGATAGGATAGAATGAGTGTAAGAATGAGAAAGCAAGACAAATAAAAAAGTTAGATAGAACATAAAGAGAAAGATAAAGAGAGCGAGATAATTATATTGAAGAGATAGAGGGAGCAAGAGAGGGAGAGGGACCTAGAGAGAAATAACAAGAGAAGATAGAGTGTGGGAAGAAAGAGTGAAAGTGAGTGATCAAGAGAGAGAGCAATGGATTGAGAATGAGAGTAGAAGAGAAATGGAGAATAAGAAAGAGATGGAGGGAGTTAGAGATGGAGAGAGGGAGAGAGTGTGTGTGTATGGATAGAGGTAGAGAAAAAGTAAATAAGGAGAGAGAAGAAATAGGGATAGAAAAGCGAGCAAGAGAAAATTAGAGCAAGAGAATGGTAATGAGAGTTATATTAGTTAGTGAGATTGAGAGATTGAGACAAAAATGTAGAGGGAAGAGAGGGTAAGGGAAGAGGGAGCAAGAGAAAGAATGATAGAGGGAGAAAGTGCAAGAGGATCATGGGAGGGGAAGAGGCAGAGATAGCCGGAGGGAGGGAGAGAGAGAGGAAGTGAGCTCAAGAGAGAGGGAGAGAGTGAGTGAGCAAGAGAGAGAGAGAGCGCGCAAGGGTGTGAGATGGAGAGAAAGTGATAGATAGAACAATGGAGAGAGAGCTACATATAGTAGAGAGAGTGAGCAAGAGAGAGAAAGGGAGGTAAAGAAAGGGAGAGATTAGGATGGATAGAGAGAGAAAAGTTTGATTGTATGTGTGTGTGAGAGAGAGAGTATGACAAAGTGTGTGTGAGAGAAGGGAGAGCAGAAGAGAGGAGTGAGAGATAGAGAGAGCAAGAGAAGGGAGAGGGGGTGATAGGGAAGGAGGGGAAGAGAGTGAGAGAAAGAAAATAAAATATAGGGGGAGGGGAGAAAGATGGGGAACAACAAGAGAGCGATAAATAAAGAAAGAAAGATGGAGAGATTATGAGATGAGTGAAAAAGGTTAAGGTAAAAATAAAAGAATCTATGTGAAAGAGAGAGAGAGTGTGTGTGTGAGATATTTCAAGAATAAGATAGCTTGAGATATGTTGAGTGGGAGACAAGGATGTATATTGAGAGAATAAGAGAATGAGAGAAAGAGAAGAGTGAGAGAAAGAGTAATAAAAGGGGGAGAGAGCGTGATAATGAGAGATTGATAGAGATAAATGTTGGAGTGAGAAGAGATAGAGAGAGTGAGAAGAGATAGAGAGAAAGAGATAGAGAGAAGAGGGAAGAGGGAGTGACAGAAGATATAAAGAATGAAGTGAAAAGATAGAGAGGGAGGAAAAGAGTGAGTGTGAGTAAAAGAGCAGGGAAGGTAGCAAACAAGGTGGGAGAAAGAGAATAAGATAGAAATAGGGAAAACAAAGAGGACAAGTGAGTGGGAGAGGGAGAGGGAGTAGGAGAGAGAAGGATAAAAAGTTAACAAGGAGGTGTGAGAGAAAGCTAGGAAGAGGGAAAGCACGGGAAAGAGCAAGGTGAGACAGAGGATAAGTGAAAGAGAGAAAGAAGAGTGAAACAAGAAGTGGGCAAAATGGAAAGAGGGAATAAGATAAATATGGAGGGCAAAAGAGGGATTGTAAGAGGAAGAGTGGGAGCCAGAGAGAAGGGAAAAGAGCGAGGTAGAGAGATAGAGAGCAAGAAAGAAAAAGGAGAGAGGGAGAGAAAGATTAAAAGAGAAGCGAATGAGGTAAGAATATAGAGAAAGTGAGAAATAATGAGAGGTAGAAGGGAGTAGATAGAAGAGGAAGTGATTAAGAGAGAGGGGGTGAGAGGGAAGGAGGGGAAGAGAGTGAGAGAGAAAATAAAATTGAGGGGAAGGGAGAAAAATGGGGAAAAACATTTTTACCTAACCCTCTTTCTCTTACTTTCTCTTACTCTATCTACTTTCTCTCTCACTCTCTGTCACTCTCTCACTCTCTCTCACTTGCTCTCTCACTCGCTTGCTCTCTTTTCCACTACTCCATATCTGTCTTCCATTCCAACCCTCAAACACTCCCATCCTACATCCCTCTTCCTCTCTCTCCTTATCCCTCTTCCTTCTTTATTTCCTTCTCCCTCTTTTCCTCTACTGTCTTTTTCTTCTTCATATCATTATCTCTCTCCAACCCACTTTTGTTCTCTCTATCTCTCATGCTCTCTCTCAATCCCTCTCACTCTCTCTCAATTCTCTAACACTCTCTCTCCTTCCCTCCCTCTCTTTATCTTTCACTCTCTCTTTCTCTCCCTTTATCTCTCTCACTCTTCCTCTATCACTCTCTCTTTCTTTCATCTCTCTAACTTCCCTACCTCCCTCCCTCCCTCACTCCCACTCTCTCTATCTCACTCTCTCTCCCTCTTTCACAACTATTATCTCTTTATCTCACTCACCCTCCATCCCTCTCTTTTTTACCTCTCTTAGCATCTCTCTCATTCTATCTTTTTTCTCTCTTACTTTCTGTAACTCTTTTTTTATCTCTCCCAACCTCTCTTTTTCATGCCCTCTGTTTCACTCTTTGTCTCTTTCTCTATCTCTCCCTCATTCCAACCCTCAAATGCTCCCTCCCTACGTCCCTTTTTCTCCTCCTTCCTATCTCTGTTCTTATCTCTATTTCTCTAATTTTTTTACTCAGTTACTCTCCCTTGGTTGCTCTTTCTCTTTCTCATTTCTCCCACACTACTCTCTTGCAATCTCTAGCTACCTCTCTCCCTTTCTATCTTTATCTCTTTGTGTGTTACCTCAATCTTTCCTTCCCTCTCTCCCACTCCCACTCTCTCTACCTCTATCCATCCCTCTATTTATATCTTTCCCTTTCTCACACTCTCTCCCTCACTCACTTTCATTCTATCGGACCATAACTCTCTTTTCCCTTTCAACATACTTATCATAATCTCTCTATCCCTTTCCCATCTCTGCCTTACATCTCCACATTTCTCTCTCTTTTTTTACCCTCCCTTTATCTCTCCCCACTCTTTACCTCTCTCATCTCTCTCTTCATCTCTCCATCTCCCTATCTCAATCTCTTCCAATTGCTTGTTCATTCTATCTCTCTCACGTTCTCCCTCCTTTTCTCTCTTGCTCTCGCTATTACTTCTCTATTTATTAATCATCTCTCTCTCTTACTCTCTTCACTCTCTCTCCTTCCCTCCCACAATCCCACTCTGTTTGTCTCACTCTCTCTCCCTCCTTCACATTCTTTATCTCTTTATCTTACTCTCCCTTCCTCCCTCTCTTTTTACCTTTTTCTTGCTCTATCCCTCTCTTCTTGCTCACCTTTTTCTTGCTCTATCCCTCTCTTATCATCTCTCTCGCTCTATCTTCTTTCTCTCTCACTCTCTATTACTGTCTCACTCTATGTCACTCGCTTTTTCGCTCCTCATCTCTCTCTTTCTTGCCCTTTCACCCACTCTCTATCTCTTTCTCAATCTCTACCACATTTTAACCCACAAACGATCCCTCTTCAAACAATCCCTCCTTACAACCCTTTTTTCTCTCTCTATCTCTATTCCTCTCTTTCTATATCTCCTTCTTGCTTCCATCTTTACTCTCTTTACCATCTCTTATACATTTTCTCTTATCTTTCTATCTTCGCCTCTTATATTATCTCTCAATCTCTTTCACTCTTTCTTCTCTTTCTTCTTTAACTCTCTCTTACTTTCTCTCTCTTTTTTTTTCACTTTCCTGCTCTATTGCCATCTTTCTCTTCCTATATCCCACTTTATCTATCCCTCATCCTCTCCATCTCACCCTTCTCTCTGACCCACTTTCTCCATCTCTCCTTCCCACTTTCTCTCACACCTTATTGCTATCACTCTCCTTCTATCTCCTTCTCTCTCTCCCTCTCACTTATCCAATCTTAAGAGCTCTCTATCACTTACCCTATTGCTCTCTCTCCCTCACCTACTCT
>NW_018237161.1:0-3961 GCF_001263595.1 Phalaenopsis equestris | reverse complement strand
TTTTATCACTCTTTACCTATCTCTCTCCCTTCTATTCCATCTCTCATGCCCTTCAGCTCTCATTCCCCCTCTCTCGCTCCCTCGCACTCCCTCCCTCCCTCTCTCTTGCTTAGTCCCTTACTCCCTCAGTCTCTTTCTCCATCTCTAACCCTCCATCTTGTTTCTTCCTCTCCATACTTATCTTATTCTCTCTCCACCCTCACTCTCCCCATCTCTCCCCTACATTTCTCTATATCACCCTCCATTTTTCTCCTTATCTTTATCTCTCTGTCTCTTCCTCTTAACCTCTTATATTCTATCTCTCCTCTCTCCATCTCTTCGTCTCCCTCCCTTTTTCTCTTTCACTTGCTTAATCACTCTATCTCTCTCACTCTCTCTTCTTTTCTCTCTTCTTGTATCTCTTATCTCTATTAATAGTTTTTTCTCTCTTTATCTTACTGTCTTCCCTCTCTCTCCCTCCTTCTCTCACTCCCTTTCTCTATCACGCACTCCCTGCCTCCATCTTTGTTCACCTCTATCTCATGCATGTTCTCTGTCACATCGCTCTAATTCTCTCACACTCTCCCTCTCTCTCTCTCTCCCTCTATCTCTATCTACTCTCTCTCCTTGCTCTTTTTTTTGCTATCACTGTCTCATGCTCTTTTTTCATTCCCTTCCACTTTCTCTCACTTACTTGTGCCCTCTCCTTCCCTCCCTCCTTTCCTTTCTCACTCACTCGCTCACTCTCCTGCCTCTCATCCCTCTTTTAATCTCTTCTCTATCTTCCCCTCTCTCTCCCACTCTCTATGCTCACTCACTCCCTACTCTCTTATCTCTCTCCCGTCTCTATATATTTACTTCCCTCTCTCGCTCTCTCCCTCTCTCAACTCTCTCTCCTCTCACAATCTCCTCTCTCTCTTGCTCCCTCTCACTCTCTCTCTCACTATTGCTCTCTCACTTTTACTCACCTCTGGCCCTTTTTCAATCTCCAGCTCCCTCTCTTTTATCATTATCTTTAGTCTCTCCCTCTCTCATTTCTCACTTACTTTCTCTTTTAACCTCGTTATTTGTTTCTTTATCCCTCCCTAATTACCTCTCTACTTTCTCTCTCTACTCCACTCTCTTTTTCTCTCTCATTCTCTCTCTTCCTCCCCCTTCCCTTTCTATTTAGTTGTCTCTCACCCACACACTCTCTCACTTGTTCCCATTTTTCCTCTCTCTCTCTCTCAGGTGTGCTCTCACCCACTTTTCCTCTCTCCTTATATATCTCTCTTTTCTCTCCACTCTCTCTTCTCTTTTATGTATCATTTGTCTTTTCTCGCTCTATTTTTTTTATCTCGCACTCCCACTCTCTCTATCTCCTCATCTCTCTCTCTCACTCTCTTACTCTCTCTATACCCCTCCCCTTCTATTCCTCTCGCTTTATCTTGCTCATGGTTTCTCTCACTCCCACCTTCCCACCCTTCATCCCTCATTCTCACTTATCTCCCACTCTTTCTCTCACTTTTCCTATTTTTATAGCTATACGTACTCTCCCTCTATCACACTCTCAAGCTTCTAATCTCACTCGCTCGCTCTCTTCCACTCTATTGTTTCTCTCTCTAATCTTGCTACTCTTTTTTTCTTTCTATTATTTAACTCTATCGCTTTTTCTCCTTCCCTCCCTCTTGCTTTCTCTCTCCCTCACTCTCACTGACCACTATCTCTCAATTTCTATATCTCCCTTTCTTCCACCCATCCTGATTTCACCCTCCCCATCTCTCTCAACCCCTTCTTTTGATTTCTTTCTCTTTATCCTTGCACTTCCTCTCTCTCTCTCTCTCTTGCTCTGTCTCTCTTTCGTCCCTTAGTTTCTCTTACTCCCTCTCTCTCTCTTGCTCGCTATTCTCTATCTCTTTATCACCCTATCGCTCTCCCTCTCTCTCTCTTTTCATCTCATTCTCTCTCTTACTTTTTATTCCTATCTCACCAACTTTCTTTGTTCCTCTTTCTTTCTCCTCTCCCCCACCTCTCTCTTGCACTCTTACCCTTTCACTCACTCTTACTTTATCTCTTGCTCTTGCTCTCTCTTCTATCTCGCACTCTCTCTCTCTTGCTCTTCTTTCACTCTCTCTCTCTGCATCATCCTCTCTCACACTTTCTCTCTTCCCTCCTCTCTCTACCCTCCACTCTCTACCTCCTATCCTCTCCCACTCTCTGCCTTGCTCTCTCCATTTCTTATTCTCTCTCTTTCTCACAAGCTTTATCTTGCTATCTCCCTCTCTCATTCTCTCTATCTTTCTCCCTCTTTCTTCATTTTTTTTGTCTCATTTGCTTACTCTATTTTACTCTCTTCTCTCTCATCTTTATCTCTCTCTTAACCAACTCTTTTTCTCTCTCATTCCTCTCTTTTTTTCTAAACAATCCTCTCATTTATCTCTTCATCTCTCCCTCACACACTCGCTCTCCCACTCCATTTATTTCTCTCTCCTTCCTCTCTTCCTCAATTTTTCTCTTCTCTCGATCTCTGTTCACTTCACTCCCTCACAATCTCTCTCTTCATCTCTTTTACTTTCTCATCCTCTCTTAACTCATTTTCACTCTTCTATGATTTTTCCCTATCACTCTCCCACCCTCTTTCCTTCTCTTTCTCTATATTATAACTTCTCTCTCTCTCTCTCATTTCTACTCATCTCTTACTCTATCTGCCTCTTTCTTTATCTCTTACTTTCCTTCATCTCTCTCCCTATCCTCTTTCTTTCTGTACACTCCATCCCTCCCCCCACTTTCCTCTCTCATTGTTTCTCTCTCACTATTTTCTTGCTCTACATCCTTTAAGCTCACTCTTACTCACTTCACATTTCTACTGCACTCTCTCTCTCTCTCTTTATCACTCTCATTCTCACTCAAAATTTATCTTTCTACCTCTGTTAGACCTCCTCTATCTCTATCTCTCTCTCTTTTACTCTCCCTTTATCTTTCTATATGTTGCTCTCTCTTTCTCTCTCCCTCCTTCTCTCTTTTCCTTCTCCCTTACTCTATCTCTCTTCTCTCTTCATCTTTCTCCCTCGCTCTCCCTCTTACTCTCCCTCCCATTCTCATGCTCAATATCCCTCACACCCTCTGGTTTTATCTCTCAATCAATCTCTCTTGCCTTTCCTTCCTTAGTCTTTCTCTCTTTGTCACTCCCTCTCTCAGGTTCTTTCTCTCACTCTATAATGCAACCCCTCTCCCTTTATCTCTCTCTTGCTCGCCCTCTATCTTCCTCTCACTTTCACTCCCTCTTATTTTCCCTCACTCATTCTCTGTCCTGCTCACAGTCTCTAGTTCTCACTTTTCCCTTTTTCTTATCTCTTCCCATCCATCCCACCCTCTCTCTCTCTCCCTTTGTCTCTCACCTTCCCACTCTACCCCACTCTTTCAACCCCACTTTTTCTACTTACCTCCCTCCTATATGTCTCTTTCTCTTTTTTTTTCTCTCCTTCTCTTTCTATCTCTCTTACCATCCTTCTCTCCCTCCCATTGTCGGCACTATTTTTGGTGTGGGGTTTGTCCGTAAGAAGTTGTCGGTCATCGGAATTGAAATCCCGTTGCCCGCTTCGGAAGGACGTTTTAAAAAATTTAGTTTTGAAAAAAATGAAGTTAAGCTGACCCCATAATTTTCATAGTTTAGATGAAAGAGCACTTTATCTCAAATCATGTATTTATCCCGAAGGATGAACACAAGAATTGAGGTGAGGCTCGATCAAATAAACTAAAGAAAATTATGACATCCGTTTGGTCCGCAAAACCAATATATTGGTCGACAAGTTCCCTTATTTAATATAAGGAATTAAATAGGGTTTATATTATGCTGGGTTCGGGAAAAGCTTCCTATAAGGGCAAGCCCCTATAGTTAATTACATCTTAGGTATCAAAAGTTACCTAAGAATACTCTCGATAAAAGTCAAGAAAAATTATCTTCAAGGAGTTCAAATGGTAAGGACATCTCAAAGATATCGGA
>NW_018237160.1:0-2700 GCF_001263595.1 Phalaenopsis equestris | reverse complement strand
CATCACCCAATTAACTTCACCACTGCCATCCCACAAGTGGATGGTGACCACCCAAGCCCTGCTGGCCAGCATGGCCGGTGACAAGTCTAAGGCCAAGAGTCACCCATGGAGAAAATTTTAAAATTGAGCCCAACCAATGTGGTTCATCCTCATTGGAGCTTGGCCTCCACCTCATCTCCATTTAAGTGCCCTTTTCACCCACTCACTAGCCCAATTGAGCTCAATGGTTGAGCTTATAAATATGTCACCCCTTCACAACCAAAGAAGACAAGTGAACCAACCTTAGCAAAGCCCTGCCAAAATTTCTCCAAACCCTTCTTTAGCTATAAGAAGCTCATCCCCACCATCCTTAGCAACTCTCCCTCACTGAGAAAACCCTAAGTTTAAAGCTCAAAACTAGGAATTTTTTGACCACTTAGCCAAACTCCACAAAACTTTAATTTGATTGCTCTAAAAGCTTTCTCACACCTCAAAACAACTTTTCCAATCAAAATCCCCGTCTCTCAAAGCCTTTAACATACCTCAAGACCAAGCCTAATCCACCCTTTGGTCCAATTTATACTTATACCCAACCACAGAGCAAACCAACACTTGGAGGAGCTTCACGGGACCAAGGCAAAGCTTCTCAACCCATCCAATTAAAACCACACCTCTTGGACAAAAATATAGCTTGAATACTCCTATTTTGGCCTCCTTTTGGACATTTATGAAGAGATTAACATTCCATGTCCACATAGTTGATAAATATGTTCACCTCACTTAGATGGAGTAAGAGCAAACTCCATGGGATTTGCTTAAATATCCAGTGAGATCTTAGAGTTTGAATGTGGACGGCTCTCAGGTTAGATTTCTTTAGGAATGATGAGAGGATGGTGTCCATTCGTGTGTATTTGAAACGAACTGTGTGGATCAGGTCGGACGATAGATTGAGGCATACGAATGGGAGCTAACCGTGGGCCGAGTCGACAAACACGTGGAAAGCTCAACGAATGGAGAGCCATCGAGTGGTCTTTCTAAGACACCAAGGATGTCGTGGCACCGACATAGTTAAGTAGGAAATTAGAAGATTTTTTACTTAATTAAATTCCCACAACTTCAAAAATTCATCTCTTGGTGTAGAAAAATCAAAAAAATAAAATAAAAATACCCTTGTACTCAGTGAATGGAGAAAAAATTTAATGAACAAAAATTAAAAATAATTATTTTATATTTATTTATAAATTAATTAAAAACCCTAAAATTTATTTAAATCATAAGTAGCAAAATATTGATCACCATGACTTGAGATTTTTATGGCTTACTCCTTACTTGATTAGAGATGTTCTCTGATTTTTTCAAAGTTAGAGAACACATCTAGCCTTAAAACTTTTAATTTTCTTTTTTAATAACCTCTACCCATTTAAATAATTATCAAAATTAAAATAAATTTTTTTAAAAAATATGTAAGTAAGTTTAATGAGCTCACTAAAGTCAGAGGGACCTAAACAAAATAAAAATGGAATTTAAGAATAAAAATATATTTTTATAATATTTTTTTATTTAAAAAATCATAAAAAATCATAAAAAATCATAAAAATATAAATAAGTTTCAAAATATCACGAAAATCTCCCTCATTAAAGAAAATACCCCTAAAATACTCCCTTAAAAGTTCAAAGATAGAAAATATATTTTAAATATATAAATATATTTTCTCATTATTTCACCAATTACCACTAAAATAATTAATATAAAAGAAAATAAAAAATTAAAAAAAATACAAAACCAAGTCTAGTGAACTTACTGTAGTCAGAGGCACTTGAGAAATATAAAATAAAAATTGTATTTTTAAGTATTTTTTCAATTAAAAATAATTAGAAATAATAATAATAATAATTGAAATAAATACGAAAATAATTAAAAATATCACAAAAGTCTCCCTGATTAAAGACAACATCTTTAGAGTACTTCCATATATTTTTTAAAGACATAAAAATGTATTTTGAGTACTTAAATGTTTTTTTTTCTATAATTTTATAAACCATTGGCTAAAATAATTCTAAAAAATAAAATAAAAATCTAAGAAAATATAAAATCAAGTTCTCTGTGTTCATTAAAGTTGGGGAGGTTAAACAAAAAATAAAAAGTGGATTTTCTTAAAATAAAAATATATGTTCTATTTCTTAATTATTAAAATCAATTAGAAAATCATAAAAATTAAAATATAATTAAAAAATCTTGAAAATTGGTCAAAGTTGTCCTCTGACATTTAAAAATAATATAAATTGTTCCTAAGGATAGAGAATATATTTTAGATAATTAAATTAATTAACATTAGGAATATATAATCATGGATTAAAAATAATTATAAAAATAAATAAAATATCAGAAAAATATAATTTCTCCTCTGACAACTTAAATAGTGGATGAGAAAGAGTTTAGCAATGTTTCATGGTTATTTGGATCAAAATGAAAGAGTTATGAAATACAAAACCCTAAGGGTATAGTTTTAATTTAAGAATTTTACACCTTAACCCTAATTTAATAAACTTTTTGGGATAAAAAAGAGGGAAAGGGTATTAAATTAAAAAGATTAGCTTAATGAGGTGATTGAAATACAAAGGGTAAATGAGGTAGTAACCCATTCAAGAATTTTCTAAAAACGAAAAAAAATGTAATTACTTGAATTTTTTAAATAGGAAGAAATGAGAAGTTAGATGATC
>NW_018237159.1:0-224 GCF_001263595.1 Phalaenopsis equestris | reverse complement strand
CAATTAGGACCAGGTATTTACTTATGTGGTGTCTGTCCACATTTTTAGTTTCCGTGATATGTCACCGACCCAACAGACTGACGTTTTGTTATTTTATATGTCTTTTTTTCTATTTTCTTGGATGCTTGAATGTTTCAAATGAATTTCATCGTTTCTTTCCGTGGTTTGTCTGGGAATCATGAAAATAAATTAGGCTCTTTAAGATTTAAAATTCTAAATTTGCT
>NW_018237158.1:0-731 GCF_001263595.1 Phalaenopsis equestris | reverse complement strand
AAAAGTTTTGGGCGTTATTCGATTAACCCTCTTAAAATCCATTGCCCACAACTTTGTCAAGAAAAAGACTACTGCAGATCTTCTGACGGTTTTATCTGGTATGTATGAAAAATCATCGACGAATAATAAGGTGCACCTGATGAAAAAGTCATTCAACTTGAATATAGTGGAATGCGTCTTTATTGCTCAACACCCAAATGATTTCAATGTGTTATCATAAATCAATTGTCGTCTGTTGAAATTGATTTTGATGATGAGATACGTGCGCTGATATTGTTGGTTTCATTGTCAAATAGCTGGAAAGTCGTGATGATAGAGTTAGCAGTTCCACAAGTAAATCCAAACTAAAATATAATGATATTCGTGATTTGATTTTGGCTGAGGAGGTGTGCAGGAAAGATTCTGGTAAGACATCGGGTTCGAATTCGACATTGAATGTTGATTCCAAAGGAAGATCATATGATAGGAACTCAAATAGGAGAAGATCAAAATCAAAGTATGGTCAGCAGACAACCTACTGAAATTGTGCCAAGGCTGACCACATAAAAAAGAACTGCAAAAATCCTAAAAAAAAAGGATAATGATAGCGCTAATGTTGTAACTGAAGAAATACATGATGCACTAATGCTGACAGTTCACAGTTATGTTGATGATTGAATACTAAATTCAAGAGCTTCCTTTCATATATCTTCCCATCGGGAGTTAATGTGGAACTATGTTGCATGTAACTT
>NW_018237157.1:0-353 GCF_001263595.1 Phalaenopsis equestris | reverse complement strand
AAATCTCTCACTTTCTCTCTCTTCTTACAACTCTTTTATGAGGTGTTTGAGAAGAAAACACATGCTTCTCCCCTCTTTCTCTCATTTTCTGACATAAAAACACTTTTTTATAATGTGGGAATGAATTTCCAAAGAGTCTCTTTTGGCACCTCTTCAAAATCCATCCAAATTCAATGCATTTGGGAAGGTAACCTTCTCTCGCACCTAAGCACCGAAATCTGGTTCCTAGGCGTCATCTTCTCTTGATTATGGCGCCTAGGTGCTAGTTCAATTTTTGAAACCACAGCCTTTTGACTCCAATTTCATCATTTTGCTTCCTTTAAGCTCCAAATGCCTAGAATTAGTATACCAGC
>NW_018237156.1:0-2568 GCF_001263595.1 Phalaenopsis equestris | reverse complement strand
CAACACTTGGAATCGAGCCAAGCTTACGATTGCCTCTGTCTCCACTCCTATTCACGCATTGAAGCTCACTCGTATTAGTCTTCCTGTTTGCTTTGACCTCCTAGATGTGTTTCGCTTGATTCTTGCACAAAGCCCTCCTCTGCTGGCTGCTCGAGCTCGAAAGTCACATGCACGGGCCACGCAACGACTTTTTTGCTTCTCGCTCAATCTTGCCTACCACATGCACACAAAAGTCCTGTGCTTCCATCCTTGCGTGCAATGTTGTTCGTCTTCCTCATTGGTAAGCCTTGCTCGATGCAAAAATTGTACTCGCGAGCCGCTCGTTGATGCGGTTGTCTTCTACTTCGTTTGAATCGAGGGTAAGTGCACTCGTTCGAGTGCTTGTTAGCCCTTGTTTCCTCTTAAAGAAACATACACTTGTTGGGCTCCTTCGAGTAACACCGGCCTTAAAAATAGATTTACAATTGGATTGTTACAACCTTCCCCACTCATAAAAATTTTGCTGTTGAAATTTATAAACCACACAATAGGTTACTACTAATTAAGAAGGTAACATGTGAATTATTCATAAATTTTCATAAAGTCTAGATCTCATTTATTAAGATGAAAAGTGGATACAATAAATAAAGATTTGATATAAGATAACTTTCTCCATCATCAAAAAACAAGATGACGTAACAAGGAAAGCACTCTTCTAAATTAAAATAGCATAACTAAAATGACACACAATCGCTTAAGCAGAAATACACATGCATGACACCCATATATAAGGAAACATGACACTCATCAGCATATATTAGCATCAACATCAACATCAACAATAGTAGGTTCTTTTGGCTATTTATGTGTAAGGGCATTAACTTGGGGTTGAATTAGCTGTGTTAGTTTTCCCTAAGGGTCGCTGAAGCTGTTGACTCTTTTTTTCTTTCTCACCTGACTTTTTTTTTTGAAGGAACTCCATAGTTTCTATTCTTTTGAGATCTACTGGCTAGTGTAAGTAATATATGGCTATATATGATCAGATTGACTACACTAATAGCATGTGTTGGAGCCCATCAAGCATTCACCTTTATGCCGTCATTCACATTTAGCACAAAATAATGGGACTACGAGTCATGCCACCACTAAATCCATTTGAACTGAACTTGAGCTTCTTCTCATTAGATACATTATTGCTAATACTATATTTAAGAAAAGAGATGCATATATTATTATTAATAAGAATGAATCTAATAAATCACAAATTGATTATTTTCTTATGAAAAAAGAGATCGTTGAAAATGTAAAGAATGTAAAGTCATTCCAAGTAAAAATTGAAGTACTCAACATTGATTATTAGTTATGAATTTTAAGATGAAGAGTTGTAAGATAAAAAATACAGTAGAACATTGTCATATAATTAGATGGGAGTACCTAAAATATACAAATGAAATTATTTTTATGAGTAAACTTCAAGTTTTCAATATTTAGAATATTCATGAAGAAACTAATTCTATGCGAGATAAATTAAAAAATACTATTAAATAAATGACAAAAGATGTACTTGAAGAATCAAAAGGAAAAAATTATGAATAAAAGTAGTTGGTGGTGGAATAATAATGTGCAAGAAAAGATAAAATATAAGAATTTGTGTTATAAAAATTGTTTTAAATGTAAAGCTTTGAAAACCGAGTAAAATAAAAAGCGAACTATAAGGATCATAAAAGAACAGTTTGTGACACTAAAATTTCTGCTTATAGTAATATTTATAATAGATTAGCGATTAAAGAGGGTGGAAACTATATGTATAAATTAGTCAAACAAAGAGAAAAAAAAGTAAAGATTTAATTCAAGTAAAGTGCATTAAAGTTGAAAATAAAAAAAAAAAACTTTTCCTAGAGAAAAATATTCAACATTTGTGGGTGAGCTATTTTGATAAACTTTTCAATGAAGTTTCTGAAAATACGATCGATTTTAGTGATCTTAATATCATTAATAATAATAATAAATTTTATTTTTACCGTTGCATTAGTAAAAAGAAAGTTGAGGAGGCTTTAAAGAAATTAAATGGTGGAAATCAGTAGGGTATGTGATATCCCTATTAAAGTATGAAAATATCTAGGAGATATGAGAGTTTCTTGGCTTACTAAACTCTTCAATATTATTTTAAAATCTAAAAAGATGCCCGAGGAGTGGAGGAAGAGTATTTTGGCCCCCAGTCTTAAGAATAAAGAGGATGTACAAAAGTGTGCAAATTAGAGAGAAATTAAGTTAATGTCATACTTTAAAATTATATGAGGGTAATTGAACATATTGTAATTGAACATAAGTCAATGCGCTATACAAAGATTTCTCATAATTAGTTTGGATTTAAGTCGGGTATGTGTACCATGGAAGCTATAAATTGATTTAGAGATTTGATGGAGAAGTACAAAGAGAGTGAGGAGGATCTACATATGATTTTTATTGATTTAGAAAAAACTTACAATAAGTTTCCAAGAGAAGTTTTTTGGAGAGTTCTAGAAACGAAAGGTGTTGATAGGACTTATATTCTAGTCATTAAAGATATGAATACTAGAGTTGTTACTT
>NW_018237155.1:0-382 GCF_001263595.1 Phalaenopsis equestris | reverse complement strand
TGATTTAAGAAATTGCAAATTTATCCTTTGATTAATAAAAGTGAAATTGATTTCAACCAATTAATTCTTTATGTTTCAATCATCTGAACATGTTAATTAAGATCAAAGATTGCGCATTTCTCTTTCTTGAATTAAGCCTAAATTTTGATTAAGACCAAAGTTCCAAAATTATACCTTTGCCCCTAAGACTCTATCACTTCATAATTCATCAAATTTAATTCAAATGACTTTGGAATTTTTATTTTACCTCACTTATGGGTCAATTAAGACATAAGAGAAGAAAAATGTGATTTTTTTGAATTTAATTTAATTTATATAATTATATACATGCAAAAATAAGATTTTTTAATGAAAATTCAATAACTTGACCAACCCAAAGCCT
>NW_018237154.1:1887-2390 GCF_001263595.1 Phalaenopsis equestris | reverse complement strand
GGAGAAAGAGACAGGGAAATAAAGAGATATAGAAAGAGAAGGAAAAAAAGAGAGAGAATAGGATAGATAGAGAAAGGAAGAGGGAGTGTGATGGTGATAAAGATATAGAGATATAGAAATCAAGAGAAAAAGAGTGTAAGTATAGAGTGACAGAGAGGTAGGAGGGGGTTAGAGGGGGGAAGAGAGGAAACAAGAATGTGGGAGAGCTAGTAAGTGGAGAAAGTGATGGAGTGCTTGAAGAAGATGGAGGGTAAAAGATAGCAAGAGTGAGAGAGGATGTGATAAAAAAAGAGCAGGAGAGTGAGCGAAGAGGAAGAGCGAGTAAGATTGTGAGAGAGAATGTGAGAGGGAAGAGCGAGGGACAAATTGGGATATGGAGGGACAAAGAGGGGATGAGAGAGAACAAGATAGGGAGAAAGAGATAGCGAGAGGAGGATGGAGAAATACATGAGAGAAAAAGAGAGTGAGAGTAGGTAGGTAGAGAGGGAAAGAGAGAATGAGTA
>NW_018237154.1:708-1784 GCF_001263595.1 Phalaenopsis equestris | reverse complement strand
AGGGGAGAGAGAGTATCAAGGAGTATCAAGAGAGAGTAGATGTAAAGTGTGAGAGATTGAGGGAGAGAGCTAGTTAGAGCTAGAGGGAGAGAGAAAACAAGAGAGATTGAGAGCTAAAAAGATGAGAATGAGAGTAGAAGAGAAATGGAGAATAAGAAAGAGATGGAGAGTGAGAGATAGCTAGGGAGAGAGAGAGAGTGTGTGTGTGTGTGTGTGTGATAGAAACAAAGTTAGATGGAGAGAAAACAATTATTAGAGAAAGGAAGTAGGAGAAAAACTAAGAGAGATACATAGCGGGAAAGAGATGCCCCAATCATTTCCGTCTGTCCACTCTCTTTATCTAACCTTTCTGTGTACCTCTCATTTTCTCTCACGGATGTCTTCTTCAGTCTTTCTCTCTAGCTCTCTCTCTCTCTCTTTTGAGAGTTAACTAAACAATGATTTTGAGGGTGATACAGAGGGAGAGTGAGAGAGTTACTAAGAGAGAGAAGAGGTTGAGAGGGAGAGAGACAGATTGTGAGAGAGGAGGGACAGTGCAAGAGTTAGAGGGTGATACATGAGGGAGAGTGACCAAAAATAAGAGTTACTAAGAGAGAGAAGAGGTTGAGAGAAAGAGATAAAGGTTGAGAGATAGAGAGGGGAGAGAGAAAGGATAGATAAAGAAAAAAAGATCACGAAAGAGAGAGCAAGCAAGAGAGAAAGATAGTGGAAGAGATGAAGAGATCAAGAGAGCGAGATATAGAGAACAAGAGAGTGAGTGAGAGAGACAAAGAGAATAGAATGATACAACAAGAAAGAGAGAACATAAAAGATAGATAATACAAGAGAGAGGGAGAGGTGGGGGGAGGGAGGGATGGAGTGTGGGAGAAAGCAAGACAGAGTAGGAGAGATAGATATAGATAGTGAGAGGTAGGAGGGAATATAAGAGAAAAATAAAGAGAGGGTGGGAGATAGAATGATGGAGGGATAGAGAGAGCGGTAGGGTGAGAGAATGAGAGAAATGGAGAGGAGAGTGTGTGTTAGAGAGATAAGTTGAATAAGAGAGGTAGACTGTGAGAGAGGAAGGAGAGAGAGAG
>NW_018237154.1:0-365 GCF_001263595.1 Phalaenopsis equestris | reverse complement strand
TGAGAAAAATGGAGTGGTAAGGAGAGTATTTGTTAGAGAGAAAAGTAGAAAGAGAAAGATGAAGGGAAAGTGTGAGAGAAGAAAGGGAGAGCTAGAGGGATATAGGCAAGATAGGGAGCATAAATGGAGTGAGAGAAGCAAGGGAGAGAGAGAGGTAGAGAAAACGTAAAATAGGGAGGGAGAAGAGAGTGAGAGAGAGGTAAAACAAGAGAGAGAGAGAGGGAAAGCCTGCCTCCCTTTCTTTTCCACCCTCTATCACTCTACTCTCACCTTCTCTCCCTCCCTCCCTCCCTCACTTTCTCTTCATAGATACTCTCTCTATTTTTCTCATCCTATTCTCTCATGAATCATCTATCTCTCTTCCT
>NW_018237153.1:0-232 GCF_001263595.1 Phalaenopsis equestris | reverse complement strand
GAGCATATTTCAAACAAATTAAATTTCAAACGAACAAAATTCTGTTTGTTCGCTCATGTTCGGTTCATTTACACCTCTAATCTGTACTGATTCCACTCATTCATCAGTGGCATGGAAATGGAGAATTAAATAGCTTAAACTTGGGATGATGAAAAATAAAAAAAATAAAAATTACGGCGTGCACAACTCAAGAGGATTGGTGGGGACATGTCGCCTAAGGTATTCAATGATT
>NW_018237152.1:0-223 GCF_001263595.1 Phalaenopsis equestris | reverse complement strand
TTGGCATACTTTACCCATTTCTGGTTTGGGAAAGTTTGGTCAACTCTTTTGATCTTCAGAATGATCTGTTCAACCATCCTTGGACAGAGTAATTCAGAAGGCCATTAAGGACATTCTGATCTTTATACGAGGTCGGAATCCCAATAAGTGTGTAGATGGATTAGTTCCACCTGGGAATTGTGTAAAAAGGGTCCCGCACTGGGTCCTAAAATATTTCAATTAA
>NW_018237151.1:0-1039 GCF_001263595.1 Phalaenopsis equestris | reverse complement strand
ATTAATTTTTCTTTTAATAATTTAAAATCTTTTAGCCATTCCTAATCAAAATTGAAAATTACATTTTTCTCCAGTAAATGGCATAAAGGTTTAGCAATCTTAGAAAAGTCTTTAATATATCGCCTGTAGAATCCACCATGCCCTAAAAAACTTCTAATTTCCTTTACATTTATTGGATAAGGTAAATTAGTGATCACTTGAATTTTATCAGGATCTACTTTCATACCATTTTCTAATATTTGATGACCTAATATAATTCCTCCTATTACCATAAATTGGCATTTTTCTTCGTTAAGGACTAAATTTGTTTCTTCACAGCGCCTAAGAACTTTAGATAAATGTTATAAACATGAGTCAAATGAATTTCTGAACACTAAAAAATCATCTGTTAAAGTCATTCATAAAGACTTCAATCCCTTTTCAATTAAATCACAAAAAATTGTAATCATACAACTTTGAAATATAGCAGGGGAATTACATAAACCAAAGGGCATTCTTCTAAAAGCAAAAGTACCATAAGAACTGGTAAATGTTGTTTTCTCTTGATTCTCAAGAGATATTTGAATTTGGTGATAACCGGTATATCCATCCAGAAAACAAAAGTATTTGTGCACAGCTACTCTATCCAACATTTGATCTAGAAAGGGTAGTGGAAAATGATCTTTCCTAGTGACAAGAAATAATTTTCTATAATTAATGCATATTCTCCACCCTGTAACTTGTTTAGTAGGTATTAACTCATTATGCTCATTCACAATTACAATTACTCCTCTTTTCTTAGGAGCACTGTAAATTAGACTAACTCATGCACTATCTGAAATAGGGTAGATAATTCTAGCATCTAATCACTTTAAAATTTCTTTCTTTTCTTTCTTAAATTTCTTTCTTAACAACCACTTTCATAACAAGATTTAATCTCCTTTATGGATCAGCCCTAGGTTTACAGTTTTCTTACAAATTAATTCTATGCATAGAAATTTAAGGACTAATTCCTTTAATTTCAACAATTGTCCATCTGAAGGATTTCTTAAAATTTTTC
>NW_018237150.1:0-6146 GCF_001263595.1 Phalaenopsis equestris | reverse complement strand
TTTAGGTCTTAGATATGTAAAAACGTAGAAATTAAGTGACATGTATGTAAATCTACCTCTTTGACTTGGGAAGAATACTATTCAAGACGAGAGTACCACAAAATAAATTATTTAAAATGGATTATGGTGGTTAAACAATGAGCAGGGTTTAAAACTAACCATATCAAATTCTTTTAGGTTGTAAGGTCCCATATTATCTATGAGAGCATACAACTCAATAACACATTTTGATAAAAGATGAGCAAAAAAGAGATGAATTTGAAGCTTAGGAGAATATTTTTCAATATAACTAGTGAGTTAGAACACTAGCAAGAGGGAAAAATGGCTCTGGGAAGGTTTATCAAATTATATTGCTTTCTCCTAGATCCAGAGAGAGAGAGAGAGAGAGAGAGAGAGAGAGAGAGAGAGTGAGCCTAAAGAAGAAAATAAAAATATGTTTCGTACGGTATAATGCTCATCCACAAAGTTTTGATTAAAAACCAAGAAGTTGATGTCAGACAATACTTTTTAAAAAGGATGAACTTGTGTCTTTGTGTATAATGATGATGATATCTAGTCTGGTAATTGTCCTTCCCTAAAAGGGCTAAGACTCCCATGGAGAAGAGGTAAATTTAGGGGCTTTGGTAAGTGGGTTCGATTCAGCCACTTAGACAGGTGGTCTTCATTCAACCACTTCAACAGATGATCCTAGTTCAACCACTTCGGTAGGTGGGCTTAGTTCAACCACTTCGAAAGGTGGGCTTGGTTCAACGAAAACGATCTGATTCCATGATAAGGGTTCATGCGGCTTGTATGACTTATTATCTTCTATATTAGACTCCATATAAAAATTTTTGTTAGGCATTTTAATCATATTTGTGTATACATTTAGTTCCATACTACTTTTGGCTCTACGATCATGTTATGCGAGAACAACAAGAGAATAAGAATACTTTGATTTTTTTTTAGTTACAAGAATTTCTTATTTTCTTTGGGCTTTGTGACTTAGATCAAGGATCATCTTGGTGAGAACTCTGTATGATTAAATAATGTAACATTTTTAACCTAGGGGTACACCATTTTTTACTTGAAGGAGTCATATCGTTATTATTCACCGATGATTCATGACTAACCTTCTCCTGGGGGCAGTTTGTGCTGCACATATAGGGAGTGGTGTCTTGAATTATTATGTTGAATGACACATGTTACATTCTCAAGGGCCTTGACTCTATTAAGAGAGATGGTCATTTCACATTCTCGATTTAGTCTGTTGAGATCAACTAAATTTTATTTGTGATAGAAGAGGAACCATCTAGTTGACCCGATGGCAAAATTCTAGTTGTGGCTCGCGCTGGGACGTCTATTATTGCATCGTTTGAGCTACCTGTAAAGAAAGTACAAGGAAAAGTTGGGAACTATAAGTAACATTGATTGTAATAATTATTTCCATTAGGTTTTCAAGAACATTGTGGGAGAACCATAAGTCCTTTGTTTTTATAGAAAGACACACTCTCAGTTAGCAAGTTTGAGGCATTCCTTTGACATTTCGTCTTTTTCTATGAGAAAGATTTCTACCATTGAGATGAAAATTTCAAGTTCTCATATGGAAGACAATATTTGCCCTAGAAAATAGTCGGTTGTTCAGATATTGGATGATGAGTCTCAATAAAAAAACTAATTTTTTTATGGATTGGAGTGTCGTGATAAAATGTTCTTATTTTGAGTTTCCTATGAAACATCAGAATCTCCAGACCTGGCCTTAGAGGAAGCATAGGGAACTTATTTGGTCGATAATGTAATACCACCTTCTCTTAAATCTTGTTATCCTAGGAACATTTCCTCTGACTTGAACAATCCAATGGAGAGTCAGCTTCTCGACATGTCCTAAGAACTAAGAGCATCTAGTTTGATGGCTTTGGTTGAGCCCCACCCTCTGAGTGCGTTAGTTTCATTTTACTCTTGCAAGTTCTGGAATTATTATCTTTAATTGTGATAAGATCTCAATGTTCAATGGATTTCAGGTCATATTGCCAAGCAATTAGCAATCTTGTAGATCATGTTTAGGGACTTTCCCTTAGTGAGAAGATATTCCCTTAAGCCTTGTGTTATTGAGGGAAAAGTCTTGAAATAGGGTGATATTGGCTCATCTCCTAAAGGTAACTTAACTTAACTCATCTATTTGGGGCTTGTTTTTTTGTCAAATATGTTCTCTTGCTACATTTAGAGATATCAATCGACAAATATATTGAAGACCTTGGAATGGGTGAAACCGATGTTGGGACCCCCTTTAGAACTGCCACGCCAATATAAATATGGATTCCCAAAATGGATATCAGTCCAACTATTGGAGAGGCTCCTGCTATGATTGAAAGGACTTTTTTGAGCTTTAAAACATCATCCAATATTTGTTTTTGCCAGGAAGACAATAATAATTTAAGAGAACGACTAGTCACACTGGAAGATGAATTTGTTGAGGCACAAGGGAACCTTGCCAATATGAAACCAAGGGAATTTTTTATCAATCTGAATTCATAGGAATCAATTGCTAAATTGGTGGAGGAATTAACTAATATTGGCCAGGTACTGAATATTGTGGAGGTTGAATTAGCATTTTCATACGACATTTTAGAGTAGGAAATTCCGACATCCTTATTTTCGATGGTTGATAATGTTTTAACGCCTTCTTTGATTGGGGGCTATTAATATGGAGGATATCAAACATAAATATTTGCTCATTTTTTATGCATAGGAATGTCCATGTTTGTACCCATTTTTTATCTATAAAGTTCAATTTCTTGGAATGAATGTTATGCTTGAGAGTTAATTGGGATTGCTTTTGATTCTTTATGAATCAGTCTTTAGCATTTATTATATACGATAATTTATAATCTTATGTGAAATTCGTACCCCTTGAGCTTCTAGTTGTATGCTTAAATGTTGATCGATCACATAGTTTTTTTGAAGGACATGAAGATAGAAACATTTCATCATTGATTCCTCTTGAAAATTCTCTTACTATTGTTTTTTCTTATTAGTGATTTGCTTATATTGATGGCAACTGGCTTGGAAAAGTGGGGTTCGATTCCCTTGATGGCAAGATCTCATAAAGTTTCACAAATGGATTGTGATTTACTGGCAAAAGCACAATGAAAATGCGTATTTGACAATATCATGGCTTTGAGGTTGGCGAGAAAAGAGAAAACCCCAAGCACCATTAATGAGCATGAAATATGTGTGTATTGCAAACAATTTCAAACAAGTTTCAGACAAGTTTCATATCCCTCTATGTGCAGAGTTGATAGATATTTTAAACTTCTTTGTGCTTGTTCTTGCTCAAATTGGTGTCAACTCAATTGTGAGCGTATTACAGGTCATAATGTACGCTCGTGTTCAATCATTATTTTGGCCTATTCTAGCACGCCTTCCTTCTCAAGGTTCAAAATGATAGAATGGTTTTTTTTTCTTTACAGTTGAAAATGCTAGGTCTTGTAAACAAGACGCCTACTTACTGGAAGAAATACTTTTATTTTACTCATTGAAAAATTGATTGGAATTGTTCGAACCGAGCCTCAGTGATTAGGAAAGGTGATGCTTGACGTCCATCCGTTGACTTTTGAAGAGGATAAAATTTTTTCGGTTTTGAATAAAGTGTAGAGACATTACTCGGTACATTTCACCTTATTTATTCAAGGAAATGTTGAAAGGTAAAACCTTTAGCTTCCAATTATGGAGCCATTATTCTTCTTAGACATATCACTCGTTGGTTCGTTGCCTACCAATGTGATTCCTTTGAATTTAGATAGTGGCCTCGACATTAGGATTACATATATTCAATCTCTTCCCATGCCTCTTGGCTTTGCCAGGTCTTCGAGAGCTAGCCTGAGAGGAAAAATTCTATAAGGAGGTCGCCTACCGCTTCAACCATGACATACCAAATCGAAGTAGTCTCTTATAAAAAACTTCCCATCCAAACTTAAACTAGTTCACTCGATTCTTCTCGGCTTGAGCCTGGAGCATGAAGGATCTCTCCCAGACATCCGAAAATTCGTGACAAAGATTGGTATTCTCCTATTCCATCCTCTACACTTTCTCCATTGGTGCAAGCAACTTGTGTATCGCCTCGCCTTGATAAATCCCAAGCAATCAAAATAGTTGTTATGAATCTTGTCTAGGTAGCGAGCCAATGATCCGAGGATATAAAACATCCTTCAGTTGCTTCCCCTTGGGTCTCCAAAGGACTGCATGGACTGTTAATCCCACCATTCTCTCTCAAGAGTTGGTCGCCTTTGGCTGTCAACCAGCTAGCCACCGCTAGCACCACGGTCAGGTTTTCACCAACTTTTGTTGGAGGCGAGTCATCACCTAGGGTTATCAGGACTGGCTCAGCCGCACCAAGAGACTACGTAAAGATGAGGGGATCTAGAAATAAGTAAAATATAACAAGCAAGGTTGATGCTCCTCATACCAAGACATCAGTCCCACTTAGTTGTTGTAAGTGACACGACACTCTCACAGGGTGGCCACAAAACATGAGCAGCTTTCGGTGCCCCAGGTAGCGATAGAGCACCTCTTGCACTCTGAGCAGTAGCATAAGCACTAACATTTTCTTGCACGATATATTTGGCCAGCATGTCCTGTGCATAAATAGAAGCTAGAGATAATAGATGGATGATTGAGCTGGCCGCCTTAATGTTCCTTAGCCTCGTACCGAAGAATGAATCTGATAACCCAACCTAATCCACCAGTGCACTCATTTTTTTTCTTAAGAATGAGTTTTTTCTCCAAGTGGTACCACTCGTTTAGTCTATCAAAGACAAAATGAAGTAGATCTTTGATGGAGATATCGTTTGGGGGATCTGACACGTTCTCCATTGCAGCTCTTGGAAGCCGACTCATTCAAACGAGAAGGGATGCAAAATAAATATGAAATTAGAGAATCGTCATTAAAAGCAACATGCAAAACAATGGGATTAAAAGAAATTTAGCACAAACGACCAAATAGTAATCAGAAAAGGACAACTTCACACCAATATTATAATTAATCATATGTTAATTCAAATTTTAGATTTGATCGACAACAGATTAAAATAAATAGGTTGAGTTATGAGCTGAAATTTTGGATATACTCGAGCCAATTTCGAGCCATACATAGATAGGCCGGAACTGACTTGAGAGCGGCTTGTAATATTTTTTTATTTATGAAAATTATATCTTGAATGCTAAGTAAATTTGAATGTAATAAGTGACGAGCCAATTTTAAGCCTATTTCAAGTTAGAACATATCCAAATTACTCAAATTGGGCTGGTTAGTTTCAATTTCGAGCCATATTAAACTAATTTTGAACTAAAATAAATCGAAATAACTCAAGTTGAGCCTGCTCGTTTTGATTCTGAGCTGGGTCCTGCTCGTTTTGATTCTGAGCTGGGTCGAGCTCGATGCAATTCTGAACCACGAGCCGATTTCAAGCTTCAAATAAAAATTAATGAGTCACGAGCCAATTTCAAGCTGCATTAAATCTATTCGAGCCGACACCAACTCAACTCTAAATCGCCACATGAGTAATAGTATTGGACAAAAACACCAACTACCTTCCAACCCTACTTTCAGAATTTGAATTGAAAAAAAAAAATTGTTAAATATTTGAGAAATACTAAGCTTAGATTGTTGTCAAATCCTACTCTCAAAATACAGGAGCAGACGAATGTCGATGATAGTTGGCGATCGCCTACAAGCAGTGGTTTGCAGTGGTTGTTCGTTGGTGGTTGCTGGGGCTGGAAGCGTTCGTTGTATCAACACTGCAAAATATTAGACTTCAACTTTCTCATCTGTAGGCTTTGGTTTTCTATTGACTCTATTTATAGAGTTCAAATTGCAAAAAAACAAAGAATCCAAACCACTCTGATCATATGGCTTGGGGAGATTTTCTCGATCGGACGATGTTCTTTGGGCATTTAACATCTTTAATGATATCGAAATTGAGAGATCTTGGGCTCTTTTGATACATCTTGCCGAGACAATCATTTCATCTATAAGCACAACAAATTTGAGATTCATTTGACATTCCAATTATACACTGAAAGTTTTCAAAAATGATTTAACAGCTGGATCCAGGCTTGATCTGACACAGATTAGACCAAATTTGGTATTTGTGTCCTTTTCATCAAAC
>NW_018237149.1:0-1773 GCF_001263595.1 Phalaenopsis equestris | reverse complement strand
TTTTTGTTTTTATATATTTCTATAGTATATATAAATTCTATAAATTTCCTAATTTATAAATAATATTTAATTTAATTAAATTTAACCGTTACCTTCCCCGGCAACGGCGCCAAAAGCTTGATCCCAACTTTTTTAATGTAAGGATTTATGAAGTTGACACCACTACAGTGCCAAAAACTTGATCCTTGTATGAAAAGTAAGTTGTGTAAAATATATATAATTATATGTACTTAATAATGAGATTTTACGGAAGTATACGTATCGTTATCAAGTAATAATAGACTTTCTATTTAAGCCCCAAATATCGATCCCATAGGGAAGATGTAAATTAGCAATGATAACTTTTATCAAGAAATTTACAGAAAATCAAATGAAATCACTGTCAATAATTTTGAATATTGAAATATTAACAAAACTAAAACTATTAGCAAAATTGAAATGTAAATTTTTAATAATAACTACTAATCTACTAATTATGTTTATATAATGAAGGTTTCTTATGTAAAAAAATATCCTTTTCACTACAACGAAATTCTAGTGGAATGAGATGAGATAAATGTTTATAACATGTATTATGCCAAATAGGACCAATTTTAATTCTCTACTCTGATACAATGCATAGAAAATCATTGGTTAATCTTAAGTTTAGTCCCTAAATCCGTGGCTAGGCAAGGAGGATACCAGCACCCACTCCAGAACTCCCGCTTCCCCACTTCCCTTCACCTTAAGGCTAACTCTTGCTTTAGTTTTTAAACACTAAGACCAAATTAAATATTTTAGTCTATCACCCTAAAGATTCTCCAATTTTACACCCAACAAAGAATATTTCCATATCTATTTGCACTTAATTTCATGAACAAATTTCTCCTTCATGAAATCAAATGTGATCCTCACTCTGTTGTAGAACACATACTCCATTTCCCGGATCAGATGTTTCACAACATATTCTAACAAATCAATTGGCCAAATTAAAAAGTAAATTAAGTTCGGAGTTGAAAAATCATCACAATTTATTTTGTATTTTAGTTATGGCACATTCATATTATCACTTGATTTCTCTAAATCTCAGAGTAGGGGAAAGATAAAGGAAACTACTCAGAATTAATGAGAAATATACGACAAGACACAAATTTCATACATAAAAGAAAGTTCATACAACACTAAATAAACAAACAAACTTATCTGAAACTCTTTCTCAAAGCAAATCCTTTGTAGCCTTTCCTTAGAAATGCAAGAAGAAGAACTCTCTCACTTTTCTCCTTCTCCAACACTCTTACAGAAAATTTCACACTAAATCTCACCACAAAAACTCTATACTATGAGATAAAATTACTAATTCATTCCAATATCTGGTGGAATGAAGATGGATTATGGAAATGTAGCGTGGTGGAACGTTGTAGAGCGAAAAATGAATGTAGAGGAGCCCCTTTTTTGATGAAATTTGGCCCCAAATAAAACCCAAGGTCGGTTCTCCAAAAGGTGCCTCCAAAAACTTTTCAAAAATCATCCAAATACATCGAATCTTCTAGAAACGGGATCTAAACCGCCTTTGGCGTCGTCGGCACTAGTCTGGCACCATCGGCGCTGAGTAAAAATCCTCCAGCTTTCGGTTGTTCTGCGCCGTCGGGGATGACCTTGGTGCTGCCGGCACTGAGTACTTCCTCAAAAACATCATTTTGACTTCAAATTTTATCCTTTTTACTTCCTTTTTTCTTTAAACCCTAAAATCAACAACCTGTAAGAAAATATCAAAATACTTTCCATTAAAGTGCA
>NW_018237148.1:0-358 GCF_001263595.1 Phalaenopsis equestris | reverse complement strand
CGATGCTGCTGCTGGTGGTTCGTTGATGTCAAAACTATTTCAGGACACTTATGCTTTAATTGAAGAAATGCCTACTAATAAATTTCAATGGCCTTCTGAGCGGGTAAATCCAAAGAAAGTAGGCAATATTCATGAATCTGATGCATTTACTATGTTAACAAATCAAGTTGCTGCAATTTCAAGGAAGTTAGACCAATTTGGAATGAATTTTTCTCAACCAATCTCTATGATTGAAGAGAATTCATTAGACCAATTCGTAGATTCTCAAGCATTATTAGAAAATTTGAATGACATAAATAATAAGAAGAATAATCCATATTCATATTATTATAACCTAGGTTGGAAGAACCATCCCAAA
>NW_018237147.1:0-801 GCF_001263595.1 Phalaenopsis equestris | reverse complement strand
ATTCTAGAGGCAAAAGAAAAGATCAACCTTGGTGATGACATTGTCCCTTGCATTTTAAAAATTTCTAAAAGTTAGCGATGTCCCATGTTTGAACAAAAGTCCTCAAACTGACGCATTTGTCTTATAAACCGGGCATCCTAAAAAAAAATTTTTTTTTGTTGATTTGTGATTTAAAATGTCAAAGAATTGCAACAAGTGCGAAGAGATGTAACAGCTTGGCTTGATTCGCAGAAAAGCAAACCAGACCTGAAGGATATGAAGAAAATGCAAAGTTTTTGAGTTTACGACCCAGTGCGAGACCTAGAGAAAAGAAAATCAAACCCCGAGGGGGAAGCAAATGCAAAATTTAGGAGTTTTAGGACCCAGCGCGGGACTTATAGAAAAGCAAAACCATCCCCCGAAGGGAGAAGGAAATGAAAAGTTTAGGAGTTTAGGACCCAGTGCAGGACCTAGAAAAGCAAAACCATCCCCCGAAGGGAGAAGGAAATGAAAAGTTTAGGAGTTTAGGACCCAGTGCAGGACCTAGAAAAGCAAAACCATCCCCCGAAGGGAGAAGGAAATGAAAAGTTTAGGAGTTTAGGACCCAGTGCGGGGCCTAGAAAAGCAAAACCATTCCCCGAGGGGAGACAGAAATGCAAAGTTTAGGTGTTTAGGACCCATTGCGGGACCTATAAAAGCAAAACCATCCCCAGAGGGGAGACAAAAATGCAAAGTTTAGGAGTTTAGGACCCATTGCGGGACCTATAGAAAAGGGAAATTAAACCCGAAGGGAAGAAAGAAAATGCAAAGTTTAGGACCCAG
>NW_018237146.1:0-485 GCF_001263595.1 Phalaenopsis equestris | reverse complement strand
ATGAAACTTAGTTTTTTTTAGTTCTCTGTGATCAGCGGTATTTTCTAAAATTAAAATAATACTTAGAATAAAAACTTGATTTTTAACCTATTTTAAAAATTTAAATAATTAAAAATCCCTAAAAATTACAAAAATAATAAAACTCATAGAAATGTTCTAAATTGCTTCCTAAGAACTTAGGAACAATTAGAATATTTTTTCTAATTTTCTAAATAAAGATATTGTATTTTAAAGCTTAAAAATGATTTTTAAGGGCTAAAAATGAGTTTCCATTAAAATAACTCCAATAAGTCAAATAAAATTCAGAAAAATATAAAATCTTATCCTATGAGTTCTTTGACCTCAGGGAGACTTTTCAAAAATATAAAACTTAATTTTCTCTTTTTAAAATATTTTATATTTAATATAACCCGAGAACTTAAAATAATTCTTAAAATTCGCATAAAATTCAAAAATCATGAAATTTGGTTCAAAGACTTCTCTGG
>NW_018237145.1:2796-5266 GCF_001263595.1 Phalaenopsis equestris | reverse complement strand
ATCAAACTCAACAAACTCCTTCAAGGAAGGTTGGGAGCACCAAAGCCATAGAAAATTAGAGTTATAAACCATTAGGATTTAAATCTAGAGCTCATAGAGGAGGATCACTTGGCTTCATGTAGGAATGACCACACATAAGATTTTTAATCTAGAGCTATCCCCAGAAAAAAAAATAATAGTTAACAAATGGGAGCATTACTGACCAATCCCGACCAACCCTACCAACCACGCTAAACCCATTTGGGTGGCCGAATCCAAAAAAAAAAAAAATAGAGCTAGCTAGGAGTAAGATTCTCAACACCATGATGTTTGAGGACGTCCTCAATGCTTACTCGAAGCTATCAGTGTCTGGTCCATACATTGACGTATCTCGCAGCAAACCACGCAAACAAGGTATACAAGTACCAAAAATAAATGATCATAGCATAAGCATACCTTTGTGAAGATTGGATGTTTGGTCTCTATGAGTGGAAATGCGATCATTTTCCTGTCAATGTTTGAAGCTTCAGTAAGGGAGAGGCAGTAAATTCATTAGTGACCAGTCCCTGACCACAAGGGAGAGCTAGTAGACCAAAGAGAGGGTCAAGTAGTGATCGACATCTCTGGCAAGAAAGGTAATGATGAGAGTGCTGGTTGTTTCCTGGTTTTTAAAATTAATTTTCTTTAATATATGTATAATTTTTATTTTGAAAAAGTATTTTATTTTTTGAAAATAAGACCAAACAAATCTTGAATATTTGATTGTTTAACAAATCAAATATAACATTACAAGTAATATATCATCTTGAAAGATGAGAACATCACTTAATAATGGACTCAATTATTAAAACTAAGAAATTATGTTTATTTTTTTGGTCTACAAAATTTCTAACAAATTCTTCCCTCACCTAATCTAAATATTAGATAGGGTTTAAATTATCTGGGTTACTAATTTTCATATAAACACAAGCCCCTATAGTTAATTGCATCTTAAGCAATCAAAATCACTTAAAGCTCTCAATTAAGTTTGGGGTTTTTCCTTCAACAAATCAATGTAGAGTTTCCACAGTTGGTTGTAGTAAAATCAAGTGAGAATGGTTTAATGTGGAATAATTATTTTGGAAACCAAAGGAGCAAAATGTAGGGGATCTAAGAGATTCTAAAGGGAAACTCAATGACTTCCCAAACTATCTTACTATTTGGCTTTACATTTTGGAAATGAAGTTATTTAGTGTTTATCTAACCATTTTATTTTAAATCTAGGACTTACATTGCATAGAATATGATCAATGAAGATAACCTAGAAAGATTGGAGGAATTATGTCACACTGACTGATCAACCTCAGAATGCTAAAAATAGTTAGAATTTATATCACATGACATAGAATTATGTGAAAGCCTAAAAGATAGTATGAGGATTTATGTTGTACAAGATGAACAACATCAAAGTCCTATAGGTTTACATTGTTTCAATTTATGAAACATTTAGTTTAGGATCATCCTTTGCTTCATATTTTTTGCTTGATTATCGCCTGAAGATTGATCACCGCATAATCACGTCGTCGCCCCATTCTATGAAAAGAGGAAGGAAGAGAGAAACCATACCTTAAACGACCTATCCTTGGTTCTTTGTTTTATTGTTGTAATTTTAAAAGATACATTTGAGTTTATATTTGTTGGTATTCAAGATGATTAAGGAAGGGGTATTTTAATGAAGTTAAGCAACGAAGGTTAAGATCCCATGATTCCATCATCCCGACACAACCATTAATTTTGAATTTACTTAATTTAAAGAAGATGTTAAACTTCTTTAGACTGGTGAACTCTTATTAGCAATAATGGGTTACCACATCCAATAAATCCTCGTAAATTCATAAGGGGAACTATTATGATTGTGCTCTTTTTTATAATTTATCTTATATTAATAGTTTGAATTGATTTACTAAAGTGTCAAATACTTTATTATTTTTAGTTAATTGAATGAGTTGCTGACCCAACCCGCAACTACACAGATTTTTTAACTCCAAATGATTGCCAAAAACTTGGCCCAACTTATATTCAGCGACTAGTGTGAATACATGAAAATAAATATTAAAACTTCATACTATGGTTACTACGCAAGTATGCGTATTGTTTCAAGTAATATAAAATTTTCCTTAAAAACTCCAGTATCGATCACATGAGAAAAGCCAAAATTCTATAATATTGACTTGCGAAACTTCTATTTAATATGCAGATATTACAATAAAAAAATAGTTTCAAAATATTGGTAACAGTTGAACACTAAATTTATGCAAAAAATAAAAAATAGAGATTAAAGGGCTGATAAAGTTTAAAAGACTAACAAAGTTTCAACAACTTTAAAAGAGAGTTTGAAATATTATGAAAAGATCTTTCCTCTTACAAAGAGATGCTAATCGGTGTAGGAATTGAATGATAACAAATATAAAATGTTGAATTATGTCAAATAGGAGCATTCCTATTCTTTACC
>NW_018237145.1:0-1894 GCF_001263595.1 Phalaenopsis equestris | reverse complement strand
GGGCTATACCCCCAGTCTGGGGCGCTATAACACCCATTCAGCTCATCTATTGGCGCGATGGTGCCATACAAAAACATCCATTTTTGCTCCATTTTGTCCACATTTTCACCAAATGTCTATTCCATGTACCTGAAACCAAAAAAATGCAAAATACCTTCCTTTAAAGTGCAATATCATCAAAAATAGGCATAAAATGAACATGAAATGTACACTAAAAATAGATTATTTTTAGGTGGATCAATTCCCCCAAACTTAAATGTTACTTTTTTTCAAGTAACTGATTTATACTATATAAAAATTTTAACATATGGTAGTGAGTTTTACTTAGAGATTTCAGTAGTTTTTGTCTTATAAATGCATTAGTGAAACTTTAGAAAAAATTTCAATAACTCGGGTAAAACTAAAATGTGAGAATATTTAGTAGTCTACAAGAGTTCTGATTTCCTATTCATTTCAAGAATAATTGTAATTTGTCATACTAAGGATGCTTAGAAGAATTACAAGAAAAAAGAAGTTCATGAGAGCTTGACTAGTAAAGATGCTAATACTTAAAAAATAAGTCCATAAATGTAAATAAGTCTCTTTCCTCAAGATGATTCAAGTGAAGCCAAATTTTTTATTATGCATCTCCTCAACCTTCTCCCCACATATTTTCATTTTTTCTTTTTCTTTTTCTTTTCATTTTTTTAATTTTCAGGATCATTTTATATCCCTTTTTCTTCTTTTCATATCATGTGAGGATTTCTATATATGGATAGCCTTTAAGGATTTTGAACTCCACCATCCTCTTCTTAAGTTAAAAACTTTCCATATTTCCTTATTTGATAAATGTTTATTTGCTAAAAAGATTTTTCATAGAGTCTCAATTCTTTCTTTTAAGTAAAAATCTAAAATCCTTAATAATTTCAGAGATACAATTTTCTTTACTTTAAATAGTAAAAGCATAATCTTATACTCTTATACCAAATATCTGAACTCTAAAACTAATCTTTATTATTAATAACTTTTACTTAACTCTACTATGTCATTTATAAAATAAAAAATATAATTATCTAAAGCTAACCCAACAAACCTTAGGTTATGTTAAAATAATTTTTAAAAATACAGTTTATTGAGAACAAATAAGGTTCAGTTTTAAGAAAAAATTTCTCCCTTTCCCAAAACTTAAATTCTTAATTAATTTAAAGCAATTCATTTCATAACAAGTATGAAGAAAGTGAAAAATTTGAAAGTTCTAGCAAGAGAGTAGTACAAGTACAAGTAATAAAACAGGTGTTGAGTCATAGTAAATCTAAAATTAGCATGTATAACCTTAAAAGCACATGTAAAAGACTACTTCAACACACTCATAATATATAATTAGAGCAAAAATAATAAACAATAGATAGTAGAATAAAAAGAAATGCAATAATATATTTTAATACAAATATACACCCCAATACTGAATAAAGCAAAATCATAACACTACAACAAAAGTACAACACATAACTAACAACAAAGAAAATTTAAAAAATAAGAACTGAAATTAAAAGAAAAATAACAAACTAATCATCTTCGTCATCATCATCATCGTTAGCATCATCATCACCAAGATCTACATCTTCATCCATATCTCCACTCTGATATGGTGTAAAACTAGAGCAATTGGGAAATTCCACTGAATGATCACCCCTCATGTATCTCTCCATAGCCTCATGATAAGCAATATCAAATTCTACTCCACTGCATATACTCATTATTGTGGTCCATATGTGCTCCTTCACTTGATTCTATAATGTCAAAATGTCACATTGCCGTACAAATAATTGTTTCATTACAGTATCTAGTTAAGAAGTACCAGACGTAGAAGGTCTAGAAGCTGATGTAGAAGGAATATTAGGACCTCCACTTCTAG
>NW_018237144.1:6101-11013 GCF_001263595.1 Phalaenopsis equestris | reverse complement strand
AGCGGCAACTATCGTAGTTGACTGACTTACCGCATAGACTGGACTTAGTGCATTGATGACGATGGTGTGGCCTTTGCTTGGACCCCATCGCGTTTTAGCCTTTTCAATTGCTATGGGAAATCCAAACATTCAATTTTAATATATTTTAATGTATTTTTTACTAATTTTTTTAAAGATTGGTTAAAGAATATTAGACGATCCTCCTAATCAATTTTGTGCGCCTAAGAATTTCATTACACACATAGACGGATAGGTGGACCTTTTAAAAAACATGATTTGAATCACGAGCTAATGAGTCGATTAGGGTTGTCTTAAGCTAGGCCTAACTTAGCTTGCTGGCTTCTAATCAAGCTGAATTCGAGTAGATTCATGAGTTGATTAGACTTTGTTACACCCTAACTTAGACTGACTTAATGCGATAATTATGAACCAAAAAAAAAAAAATGTGTGATTATCATTCATGCACGTAAGTAGTCCCACATGGCTTAAACTTGTAAGTATGTAATTAATCGTTGCCTTTAAATAGGAGAGGAATTAATGACTTGGAAGCCTCATATCATTTGCTCGCATTACACATGCAACGATTGGATGACATTTCATCAATATAATATTATATTTTGCATCATTTATGTGGGGAGATTCATGCATATGCAGATAAATTGTTTCTTATTTATGTGCAAATTACGTTCCAAAAGTACCAATAAAGAAATTAGATAAAAAAAAAAAAGGCATTTAAATACATTCCACACAATGTCTATGTAGTTTTGTATCTAACTCCTAAACTTTGCCTTTTACATTCATACCACCCAATTATTTTATAGCTTATATAAAGATTCCTGAGAATAATTGATCGAAGACATAGCATAACTTTAACTAATATTATTATTGGGAATAATTTTAAATTGATAATAGTTTAATCTGCTGTTATCACCAACATAGTCTCATGCAACTCAAGGTTTCAAAGAGAAATGCAGGCTGAAAAGACAAAGTACTCCAATTGAAATATTAGTACAACACAATATTATATACATTGGGATCACAAACAACACTTTTGAAATGACTTAAATATAAAAATGATCATCGTTTAATTATGATATTTATTTATTAAACCATTGATTCACCTTTATGTTGACAAATACATAAATATTATCTATCACTTTATCAAGGAATTGGAAATAAGTGGTCGCCCAAGACCTCTTGAGCAATAAGGTCCCCAATACACTCCACAGTCCAACAACAAAACCAAGGCCCATACCGAGGTACAAACCAAAACGATCATCATCTTGAGAATTGTCTCCTTCGTCATTTATTTTATGTTCATCATTTTCGCAAATCTTATGTAGTGGTTCTCCACAAAGTTTTGGATTTCCGTAGTAACTTGATTCATGGAAAGTGTCAAGTTGGGTCCCCGTTGGGATACTACCAAACAATTGATTGTAGGATAAGTTGAGATAACTCAATGCACTGAGCGTCGCAATGCTCTCTGGAATATTTCCTGAGAAATAGTTCCATGAGAGATCCAAACTTTCTAAGCTTTGCATAACACCAATTTTCTTTGGTATCTTTCCCGTGAATTGGTTTCTCGATAAATTCAAGCTCATCAATCCAACAAGGCTCATTAATTCAATAGGAACTTCACCAGTGAGATTATTACAAGAAAGATCTATAATGTTCACAAGAGAGAGTATGCCTTTGAATTCACGAACTACTCCTTTTATGTCGATCTTTATTGAATCAGATAAAAGTTCGCCTGGACTGAATATAAGATTCATGGCCATAAAAACTTCATTGTCGTTGAATGGAAATGAAGGACCATCGTTATAAATTGGAGGTGCAAGCCTCTTATTTTGTATGACCATTGAATTGAGAAATTTAAAAGATTTTGGGATTGACCCTGAAAGAAAATTATTTGCAAGATCCAAGATCTGTAGATTTTTTAGTTTGGATAGCTCCAAGGGAATTGATCCATGGAATTTATTTGAGTGTAAGCGTAAGATCTTTAGGGATAATAATTTTTCTCCAATCCATAAAGGTATGCTTCCTGTAAGATAATTTTCTCCCAAGTCAAGCGTGATAAGCTTGCTGCAATTTGTTAAAAATGGCATCTCCCCTTGAAAAATATTGTTGTTGAGGTGCAAAGATAACAACATTGGTAGGTTCCATATCCATTGTGGAATTGTACCCCTTAAGTTGTTATAAGACAAGCTGATGAACTGTAGCATCTTATAACTTGAAACATTACCATCGCATTTTGGAATTTCTCCCGAAAGTTCGTTCTCTGATAAGTCTAGAAGAATTATTGAAGGCATTTGGCATATAGAATTATGAATTTCGCCTGAGAGATGATTTTGAGAAAGTTCAAGCACCAGCAACAAACTCAAGTTCCCATTCAGATATAACTCAATCCCACTTGAGAAATTATTATTCGAAAATGATACATAACGTACAAAATTCATTGGTTGAGGAAGGCGCCCTTCCAATTGATTTGAGCTTAAGTCAATAGTTGCTTGAAATGCAGTATTCAATAACATTGGAAGTTTACCTCTAATTGCATTTTGAGACATGTTCAAATAATTCATTTGAGATGTTATATTCCAAAACCAGCTCGGAATGATATCAGAAATACCACAATTGGAGAGGTCTAAATTGGAAAGAAGCTTTTGATTTTGAAGCCATAGTGGGAATTGTGGACCAACAAGGCAAGAACGCAGCAAAAGATAATGAATTTGAAATGGTGGATTCCAATCAGAACTAATCATGTTAAAACTCAATTGATTATTTGAAAGACCTAGGTATATCAATTGTGATAAATTTGCTAAATGAAATTCAGAAAGACTACCCTGCAAATTATTGGAACGAAGGTCCAGAAATGCTAAGTTAGTTAGTTGTCCAAGACTCTGTGGAATAAGTCCATCAAACTGATTATTTTGAAGATAAATGTATTTTAAATTTCTCATATTTCCAACACATTCAGGTATGCTTCCGCTCATTTGGTTGTTGGAGATATCAATTGCTGTTATTTTATATTCTTTGCATTTTAAAGGAGTTCCATCATCACTTAATTTTGTAAAATTATTATTGCTAAGGACCAAAACTTTGAGATCACATAAAAAGCTTAAAGAGACAAATGAGATAGGTCCTGTAAAATAGTTTGAATCGAGGTCTAATTCATTTAATCTTTTGAATTGTCCTAACCAGTTTGGCAAACTTCCATTGAGATGGTTATAATCAAGAGCAAATATTTCAATGGTTGATGAAATATTAGAACGTGGAAGTAAATTCGGAAGTGTTTGTAGGTTACAAAATGACAAATACAAAATGGAGATAGCTGGAAGCACACTAATCTCATGTAACCAATTCATAGCGAATGTTAAATTTAGATTCGACATAAAAACGAATTGTAAAGAGAAGAGGTTTGACATCCATAAGAGGTTATAAGCAACTAGAGAATTAAAACTAAGATCAAGGTATCTAAGTTTTGTCAAGTTTCCAATATGAGGTGGAACTTCTCCGGCGAATCCCGAAGAGTAGAGATCAAGATGGCTCAATTTAGTGAGGGAACCAATAGAATGAGGTATCCTTGTTTGATTGAAGTGAAGTCTACTCAAGCACAAATATTGCAAGTGTCTTAAGCGAAAAAGAGACGGATGTAACGATGCAGCAAATAAAATATCTGAAAAAACAGAGAAATCGAGCTTGATGACATGATTGGTTTTATTACTACAATTCACTCCCTTCCACGAGCAACAATCCTCGCTTATATCCCAACTCAAGAGAAGGAAGTGAGGATCAGACAGACTTTGTTTAAAATCAAGGAGGGCATCTCTTTCCTCAGCACTGCAACGTTGGTTCGCCTTGCGAATAGCTAAGCCACCTTCGCTTTCCGCTCTCAAGCAATAGAAAGATAGAGTAAGGATTAACAGTAGAGAGAACTCAACTCTTTCCATCTGAGTTGGGATAATTGTTGCTCTCTTGCTCTATCCATATTTATAGCCCATTGGTTGGAAGATTTCTCCAAAATTCTCTCCTACACTCTTTTTCTATATGATTGAGATAAAGTGTGATGATGATGGAGTGATTACTGCTAAAATAATTGAGATAAATAATATTTATGTCATTTCAGTAGAAAATTGCAAGAGAACATAATGCTTGATTCAAATTAATTTAATCTTAATTTCAATTCAATTAAAATAAGCCTCTATCAACAATATTTACAAAAAGGAGCATTTACGTAAATACCAGACAATTCTTATTTATTTACACATCCAACACCAAAACTTTAATATTTAACATTACAATAAAAACATCATTCTTACTGATACGGCACCAACAAATTTTTATTATTCATCACAAATCTCGAGGCACAGACCTCGAGACAATATTTTGAGCGAAGGATGTTCAAATGTTGAAAAAAATTCATCCAAAACTCTAATTTCAGTAAACTTATAGTCAAATTGGCCGACTCGATGAGGCACAACTAATGATATCAAATAAAGTCCAATGCGAGTCAAATCAAGCCAAGATCAAATCATAAAATAATTCTTGAAATATTTCCGGACACATTTGGAAGAACAAACAAATGCCAAATCAAACAAGTTTATAGTCGAAATGAGCGTCTTGAGAAGACAAACCCAACGAGCATAAGATTGCTCAATTCTGACATCATTAAGACACTCAAATGTCCAACAAACGTTGTATGATCGAGGGAAGTTCTACTGACCGTCTGATCAAAATGTTTCATGTCTCTGCATTAATTGCACCTAGAACACTATAAATAGACTCTCACCCTCACATGAGAGGAGAGTTAAGCCTAGAGAGAGCCTCAAACCTTGAGAAGAAGTTGCAGCTCAGCATCACCGCCGACCGCCGTTTACTACAGTGAACCGTTCTTGACCCCGCCCACCTCCGCCTA
>NW_018237144.1:0-5513 GCF_001263595.1 Phalaenopsis equestris | reverse complement strand
ATATATATATATATATATATAATTTAATCACTTATTATAAAGACTCATAAAAGTAATAAATAATTATTAGTCCTCTTTTAGAAATTAGCATCGCATTAACAGAACGACTTCTTCTCTAATTATTCTCAAATCAAATTTTACATTATATATAGTTCATAATACTATACTATTCAAAGATGCATTAAATATTACAATAAAATAAAATAAAATATGAAATTTTTTTATTGCACATGCGTGCTCCATATACAAAATGTTAGAGAATAATGTATGATTCTCTTATTCATTTCATTGTACAAAGAGGGCTGATATTTTTATACAATAAATTTAAGGTTTAGTATAGGAAAAATGAGTAAAATAAGAACAAAAATTATGCCTAAACTTATGTGCAATCAAGGCTATTTACATTATATCAGGATAATTTGTGCTATTGATTCATTTCATATAATCACTTTAATAATTAATAGGAAACTCATAATTATACACTAATTATTTTATTTTATTTGGATATTATGCGTATGATCGATTCTGTATTTAATTGCTTTTGGATATCATGCATGAGATTCATCCCCCAATCCTTAACACTCCCCCTCGAGCTTGGAATGTAGGTTAATAACTCCTAACTTGCTAAGTAGTATCGAAAATTGAGAAGAGTTTAGTAATTTTGTGAAAACGTTTGTTGGCTGCTCTAAAGTGGACACGTGAATCAACTTTATCATTTCTTTTTGAACATTTTCCTGTATGAGATGACAATCAATCTATATGTGCTTTGTTCACTCATGTTATATCGGCTTCAAGACGATGTGAAGTGTTATTTGGTTATCACAATACCCTTCTAGAATCACGCAACCTCAATACCAAGAAAATATTTCAATTGTCCGAGGTCCCGAATTTGAATTGGTTCCTCAATAATATTTTGACATCTTCGATTTTTTGCAAGTCGTTCCCTACAATGATGACATCATCAACATATATAAGAAGAGCGATGAATTTAACATTCTGAGATCGGATGAACAAGTAATACTATGCCTTTCATTGCATAAAATTGGCTCACTTTAGAGTAGTGTAAAGCTTGATGAACCATTGTCATGAAGCTTGTTTGAGACCATATAATGATTTGTGGAGTTTACATACTCGAGTCTTCTCCTTTCGTCCGAGGCCAGGAGGTAGTGACATATATCATCTTTGTCGAGGTCCCCACACAAGAAAGCATTATTGACATCTAGTTGGTGGATATGTCATTGCTTAGTTGAAGCCAACTCAAGGAGTAGGCGAACAATTACAAGCTTTGCTACACGGGCAAATGTTTCCTGGTAATCTAGCCCTTCAATTTGATTATACCCTTTCGCCACTAATCTAGTCTTGACGTTCAACTGTCCCATTTGCATGAAGTTTGATTTTTTATACCCATTTTCATTCAATTGGAATTTTTCTAGGCGGTAATGGTACAAAGGTCCATATTTCACTGATGTTGAGTGCGGTAAGTTCTTCTCGCATAACAACCTGCCACTTTGTGCCACTTTGGATCACGAGATGCTCACTTTGGATCACGAGATGCTTCTACAAAGGTGTTTGACTCCATTTTCAATTAAAAGAACGGTGATAAAAGTACGATGTTTAGGTGAAAATCTAGCATATGAAAAGAAGTTGGTTAATTTATAGAAGGTATATGTAGCTTTGGTAAACACAGAGTTAGATGTTGAGAGTGTTGAGAAGTGTCGTGAGAGAGGAGAAATACCAACATGATACTAACGCAATTGGTTAGGCGTTTTTTTGTTTTCATTGGTTGTGGTGATGATATTTGTTGGTCTAGAGTTGCATGTTATTCTAAGGATAAATTTGGTGAGAGTGGATTTCATAGGCGAACAATTACAAGCTTTGCTACATGGGCAAATGTTTCGTGGTAATCTAACCCTTCAATTTAGTTATACCATTTTGCCACTAATCTGGCCTTGTAACGTTCAACTGTCTCATCTGCATGAAGTTTGATTTTGCATGCCCATTTGCATCCAATTAGCATTTTTCCAAGCGGTAATGGTACAAGGGTCCTTATGTCACTGGTGTTGAGTGCGGCAAGTTCTTCTCACATAACAACCTGCCATTTTGGATCATGAGATGCTTCTACAAAGGTGTTGACTCCATTTTCAATTAAAAGAGCGGTGATAAAAATACGATGTTTAGGTGACAATCTAGCATATAACAAGATGTTGGTTAATGTATAGAATGTATATGTAGCTTTGGTCAACACAGAGTTAGATGTTGAGGGGTGTCGTGAGGGAAGTGAAATACCAACATGATACTCACGCAATTCGCTAGGCATTTTTTTTGTTCTCATTGGTTGTGGTGATGATATTTGTTGGTCTAGAGTTGCAAGTTATTCTGGGGATAGATTTAGAGTGAGTGAAGGTGAAGGAGTCTCTTGAGAGGGGATTTCATTGTTTTGAGAAGATGGAATGTCTTCTTAAGGTAATTCATCGAAAGAAGGCATGTCGGTGTGGGTGGAGAAGTGAGGAATTGAACCATAAGTTTTAGTGAAAGAAGGGGAAGGAAAAAAGTTTTCATGAAAAGAACATCTCGTGATACAAAAACTTTCTCAGTTGAAAGACTCTATAGCCCTTTTGAGCACATAGATAACCTAATAAAAAACATCGAAAAAAAACATCGAATGACTCTGGGTCTGGGATCAAACTTGGTTGGTCGCTAATGATGTGTTGAAGTAAAGCAAAGACACCCAAACAAGCACAAATGATCATACGTGGGTTGTGCTTGGAAGAGCATTTCGAAAAGAGTCTTTCCTTAGAGAAGAGATGTTGGTGTTTAGTTAATTTGCTGGGTGGCAGTTAGGATTGAATCTCCCCAGAATTTTTTGGGTAATTAGCTTGAAACAATTAGGCTTAACCTATGCTGAGTAGGTGACGAAGTTTTCTTTCAACTACATCATTCTGTTATAGAGTGAAGACAACTGAATTGATGAATGATCGAAAAATTTTTCCAGAGGTTTTTTTTTTTTTTTAATATTAATATAAAATACATTAACAATATATTCAAATTCAATATTTAGATCCGTCAAAGATAGGCTAATATTAATCTTATTAATTAATTAATTATTATTTTATTTTTGTACGTTTCGTAGGAAAGATCACTAAGTAAGTCAAGTCAATTATGTTGGTTATGGCTTTTGTCTCTTTAACACATATAATTGCAAGAGAAAATTACATATGTACCACACAATTCTTATAAATTTTACCACACAATTCTTATAAATTAATTCTTATAAATTTATATATCTAACACTTACAATTTGATATTTACATTTAAAACACTTTGGTGCTATATATTTATGCATAAAAATATGCATTTGACGATTTTTAAGAAGTCAGCAAGAATGATATTTTTGACGTGATGATAAAGATTTAGAATGTAAATTTTAAAGTTTTGGTGTTAGATACCAAATTACATAAAGATATGAACTGTGGCATTTATGTTAATAATAAGAATTGTGCGATGTGCATGGAAATGTCCCTTTTTTTTAATAATATTGATAGAGACTTATTTTAATTGACTTAAAATAAGATTAAATTAATTTGATTTTAGAATATTGAGTGATTACATCTTTTCAAATCAAAATTCTAATTATTCAATCAAAATTTCTCAACCAAATCCAAATCAAAGCTCTAATTATTCAACAAATTTACAATTCCAATCTCCAACGAGCGTCTTCTCCCTAAAATCAGCTAATCCTTTTCGCAAGCCTTTAAAAAACACATCGTCGTTGGACTGTAAGTCTCAGCCTTTAAATTCCAAGCAAATCTTTTTAAGCCTTTCAATCTATACATCTGAAATCTTGAAATATCAATCATGCATAATCCTTTTCCTAAGCCTTTAAAAAACACATCGTCATTAGACTGTAAGTCTCAGCCTTTCAATTCCAAGCAAATCTTTTTAAGTCTTTCAATCTATACATCTGAAGTCTTGAAATATCAATCATGCAAACACCAAACTAGTAATCATGAGTAATATAAGCCAACACTTTAATCAAAAGTATCTTTGGGAATATCAACTACTAGATGTAATTAGCAAGGAAGTGTTAAGAGAGCACTTATGTTGATTATGGAAAACGAGATATAATCATGCTATAACCAATTTTATGCTTGATTTCATTGAATCATAGTATCTTAATTTTTAATATATATATATATAGAGGCCTTGGAGTCTGTTAAATTACTAAAATAATTATTAGTCCATTTTTAGAAATTAGCATCCCATAAACAGAACGACTTCATCTCTAATTATTCTCAAATCAAATTTTATTTCATCTTAATTTCAGTTCAATTTGATTACGTTTTTCTCTGCAATATCAAATAATAGTAAGATTTACGGGCATACCACTTAATTCTTATGTATTTACATAGCTAACATCTTATATATTTACTTATCTAACTCATAAAAATTGATATTTACATGCATGCCACTCAAATCTTTAGCATCGCATATAAAAATATTATTATTACTAATTTTTAAAAAATATAATACACATTTTCATCCATAATTTTATGGCATCAACGTATTCTTAAAGATAATTCTTCATGCAATTTGCACATAAAATTCAACTTAGCAAATTGGTAAACATATAGACGAGCAAACAAGACAATCTATAGAGAAGCAGGTCTCCAATGACAAATTTACAAAATAAAATAATTATGCATATATCATTTAATTTAATGATAAAAATGCCGGTTTATTTTCACGGCGACATATACATAAATGTTATTTGTCATATCATCAAACCACTGAAAGTAAGTGAATGCCCATGACTTCTTAAGCAATAAGGTTCCCAGTATACTCCATAGTCCAACAACAAAACCAAGACCCATACCAAGGAACAAACCAAAATCATCATCATCATTGGAATTGCTTCCTCCATTGTGGATATTATGTTCATCATCTTTACAAGTCTTGAAAAGTGGCATTCCACAAAGTTCAGAATTTCCATAGTAACTTGATTCTTTGAAGGTGTCAAGTTGGGTCCCACTCGGAATTCTACCTGACAATTGATTGTAGGATAAGTTGAGATAGTTCAACTTACTTAGCTTCACAATGCTCTCCGGAATTTGTCCTGAGAAATGGTTCCTCGATAGATCCAAACTTTCTAAGCTTTGCATATCTCCAATATTGATAGGGATATGCCCCGTGAATTCATTTCTGGCTAAATTCAAGCTTATCAATCCAACTAAGTTCATTAATTCTATAGGAACCTCTCCACCAAGAAAGATCAATAATGTTCACAAGAGAGAGTATGTCTATGAATTCACGATCTGTTCCTTTTATATTAATCATTAATGCATCTGGCCAAGATAGGCCTAAATAGTTTGTAATATCCCCCAAAATTACACTTCCATGCCTCGTTGGAATAACAACACCGTCATTGGGAATTAAATGGTCAAGTCTCTTATTTTGTATGGTCATTGAATTGAGAAGCTGAAAAGATTTTGGTATTGGCCCCGAAAGAAAATTAT
>NW_018237143.1:0-1168 GCF_001263595.1 Phalaenopsis equestris | reverse complement strand
ATATAATATCATTTCTCTCTCGCTAGTTGGATGTAAGGCCCTCCTAACACAAAATCATGATTTTACTCTAGCTTAGTTGTCTTCTTCTTAGTTAGGATGCAAGCTCATCGACTTTCCTTTATAATGAGACAGGGACATGACATTGACCTTGTAAGGATTGGTATAATACCCTGTAGCAGATCCTAATACCCTTCTTCCCCACAAGTCTTGAAAGTGGATATAAGACCCTCTTATTGAATTACGACATTCCTCTTTGAGATGGTTGGTCTTCCTGGATAACCCCTATCCCAAGAATGTTTGACAATTAACCCAAAATAGACCCTTCCCCAAAACACTCCTAACATTTTGGAGTGTTTTAGGATTTCATTGATTGGTTCGGTCAACATCAATATGTGTGGCATACCTATCGGGTACATAACACATATTTGGGGGTCTGTTTGTTGACCTCACTTTATGTGAGGTCGACCTACTCACCTTCACATAGTCTCCCAGACCAAGGCTATGCTCCTTTATGCCTCATCAGGACAAACAAAACTCTCAACCCCCTAGTCGAGTTAGTTTAGGGTTTTGGCGTAATGAGAGGCCCAAGTTGACCCCCATGGGTAAGACAAGCCCTAGGTCACTTAAGAAACTTAAAACCCTAGAAAACTCCCTATGAGTTCTAGGTCCACCATAACACTTAATTCCACAATGGGAGAGGAGTCTGCCTAAATTGATCTCAAGCCTCACCTAAGGCCTTCTGACCCCCCAATTAACCTTTAAAATCAACTTGAAATTCCCACATGCCCCTTTAAACTTAAGACATGTTGGCACCATGGGTGGATGGGTGCTCAATTTAAATTGGGCCTAACCCAATTTTGATCAATTTCAACCAATTGACCCCATTGTCATACAATTGGGCCTCACTTAAAGTGGTCAAGACATCAAACAACTTGGGGGCCAAAATTTGCACCATGGGGTCAACCACCGTAATTCACCTAATAACTTAATTAGGTAGATTATTAAATGAAAATAAGGCTTAAATTTTTGGTGCTTAAACCATTGGTTTAAGCCTAAGCACATTAGGTTAGCCCTAATCCAAAATCCTTAGGCCATAGCCCATCCTTCCCATGGCCTATCAACCTAACCCATCGTGGCACATGGGTGGCACATAATTCAAATTAAATTA
>NW_018237142.1:8477-14823 GCF_001263595.1 Phalaenopsis equestris | reverse complement strand
GAGAATCAAAATCAAGGGACAATAGAGATTCATTGTTTGGGAAGATTTAGCTTACATCATAGCTAAATCTTAAGCTAAATCTTGCAACCAAACAACCCTCAATGGCTTGTTTGGGATCACTTGTATTTTTTAATGCATTTTTGTCTGTTTTTTATGTTTTATTTTAAAAATAAATTAGCATGATTTCAAAAACACTGAATCTTAAAGACAAGGATTCATAATTAAGAAAAGGATTCATGTAGCCGACCCCACTTAATGGGATAAAGGCATGTTGTTGTTGTTGTTATAGGGTGAATCAATTATCAAATATTGTGCTTGGAAGTCACAATATTTGAGTAATGATAAAATCATGATTAAAGACACTTGTATATAAGCTAATAAAGTCACAAACTGAGATCTTAATTCATAAACAAAGATAAATCAGTTGGTCCTTTTTTAAAGCTGATATATATGTGGCAAATTATCAGACAAAAATGGGGGCATTGGCATTTAAATACATACCACCCAATTCCTACGTACTTACATATCTACAACCTGAAATTTACATTTTACATTTATACCACCCAAATCTTTCATATTACAACAAAAATCTACTGTTTTAAGTTTAAAAAAATTGAAAAATGCCTTTTTATTCATAGGTAAGGTAGCATACATGTAAAAAATGAAGTTTATGTATTAGATATGTATATACATAAGAATTGAGTGGTATGTATGTAAATCTTCTTAGAAAAGGATGATTTAGGAGTTGCCTAAATCTAAAGACGGAAGGAGTTTCCTTGACAGGGATGAAGGCTGGAGGGAAGAGTAACATTTCATTAATTCTTATCTATTGTTTACATAGTACAAGGAGTATATATAGGTCATGTGGAACTTTCTAGAGTTGCGGCTTATCACCTGCTTCCATTAGGTTGTGGTTTTAATATTATTGGTGTTGGGGACCACTAGTAGTGGTGCTATGTTTAATACCCTAATGCAAGCTGATGGCTCTTGGTAGAACAATAAGCTCGGTGCAAAGATCACGAAAATTGATGTTTGGGGAAAGCTTTTGCGAGGATGTCAGCTGGTTGCTATCGAGATTAAATGTGTTCAAGGTGAATGTTGTTGAGGTTGATGTGATCACGGCGAAAGTGGTGATCGATCTCTCTGTATTTGGTCCACGCATGGAATATAGGATTATTGGCCAGGGATATTGCTAAGATGTTGTCGTAGTAGAGATGTGTCGGTTGAGTGATAGGAATTTCAAATTTCGTAATAAGGCGCAAAAGCCATAAGATATCAGTCGTAGCAATGGCTTATGCACAATATTCGGCCTCAGTGGAGGACCGAGTGATAATAGACTATTTCTTCCCTTGCCAGGAAATAAGTGTCGCCAAGAAACGAACATACCTCGGTTGTGGATTTTCGGTCGGAGTGATCACCCGCCCAGTTGACATCCGCATATGATATGAGTTGAAGGTTAGCTGGTTCAATCTTCATACTAAAATGATTCGTACCTTTCAAGTACCGAAGTACCGAAACAAATGAGTAAGATTCTTGTGGTTGTCTATAGTGGGTGAGTGCTGACAAAGGCGATTAACTGCGTATGCAAAGTCTGTTTGTGTGATTGTGAGACACTGAACTCCCCTGTCAGCTGGCAGTAGAGTGTCTGGTTGTGGAATGGAGGGCTTGAGATGGTAGCAGCGGATTGCTTCGATTGCATACATTTGCTGATGGGTTCGCAATCCTGTACTCCCACGGTCTCAAGAAGTTGAAGTACATGCCTTTATTGACCAAGGAAATATTGAGCAGTGAACTTCAATTCCCAGAAATCAGCCAACAGGGTCGAGATGTTTGAGTTGGAAACAACTATAAGTTGGGAAATGTGCGTGGAACTGTTGCCCGTGAGAAAAAAATCGTCAACATAAATGAGTACGAAGATGCAGAAATTGTGTTGATTATAGAGACTCGACCATGGATCAACCTTGCTGATTTGAAAACCTCTTATGGTAAAGAAGGCGGAGAAGGTAAGAAACCATTAGCGAGGGCTTGTTTTAGCCCATATATGAATTTCTTAAGTAGACATACATGTTTGAGAAATTGTGGATCGTGGAACTACGATAGTTGTTTCATGTATACTGCTTCATTGAGTGCGCCGCGGAGCAACACATTTGAAATGTCGAATTGAAGTATGGTACAGTTATGGTTGAGAGCAACTATAAGTAGTATGCGGATTGTAGGAAGTTTAGGCACAGAGCTAAAATGTTTCGTGTTACTTTATGCGAACTCTTGTTGGTAACCTTAGCCACTAGTCTTGCCTTGTACCTCATAACCATGCCTTTGGAGTTGACCTTAGCATTTTGCCAATGAGAATGCTTCGAGGCATGAGTGTAGGAAGTAGGATCGGGAAGTGGTTGAGTTGGTGGATCGGTTTGAGGGTACCCATTCTAAAGCAGTTTATCATGGAATGTGGAGGTGGATTGGAATTAAGTAGAATCGATTGGGCGGTTCATGTAGCTTTTGGAGAAGGTGTGGTAGTAGTTTGACTTGGAGATGTAGAGGAGAGTGTTGGAAGAGTAGGAGGAGGTTGGACCGTAGGGGATAAATAGGTGGTACGTGTTAAGAGGAATAGTGTAATCAGAAAAGTGATGGGTTGTTGAGTGACCGGAGGGGCATTAGATGCTGAGTGGAAATATATGTTCATCAAAGACCACATGGCGGGACACGATTTTTTTGGTAGTGGGTGTAAGCATCTATAACCCTTATGTTGAAGTGAGTAGCCTAGGAAAATGCATTGTACTGATCTCAATTCAAATATGTGAGATGTTTGGGGCTTTCTCCATGGGCAGCATGCGCAGCCAAAAACGCAAAGATGGGTGTAGGACGGGACGAATTGGTGGAGGTGTTCATAGGGCGATATGTGATTAGTGGTTATTGTGGGTTAACAAGGAGTACTGCAGTGAGGAGACTATCAGTCCAAAACTTGTAGGGAGGAGTGCTTGATGTAGTATAGCCTGAGTAATCTCAATGATGTGTCGATGCTTCCTTTCAACGACTTCATTTTGCTCGGGGGTGTGGGGACATGAATAATGGTGTAGTATGCCAAGGTCATTGAGGAATGTATTTAAGGTTAGATCGAAGAATTTTAATTTTAGTGTTGAATTGGTGTTGGAGTGATTTAATCAAATTTGTAGTGATGTTTGTGGTCTTAAAGTTTGTACACATAGGAAAAAACCCAACAAAATTTCGAGAAATCATTATTAAACGCAATGTAATATATGTAGTCTTGATAAGAGATAATTGGGGAAGGATCTCATACATCGCTATGAATAAGTTCTAGTATTTTATATTTTTGTCCTATGTTAGATACGCAAAGGGCTGCATGTGGCTCCTGCTAAGGTTGCCTGTGTTGCATGAAGTTGAACTGGATGGGATAAGGACAGATTGGTGTTTGGATATGGTGGCCAAAATGTCTGAATGTGGATGCCACAATTCAGCTTGTTGTATTTTGGACAGAAATATAGTAAATGCATGTGGTACATGAGTAGGTGCGAGAGTGGAGTAGAGTCCTCTGGAACTAGAATCCTTAAGAAGTATCTGTTGAGTTTGAGTATAAGAAATGATAAAGCCAGAAGGATCAAATGACACATAAGCAGATTGCCTTTGGTTAGTTTGTGAAAAGATAAGAGGTTATGAGAGATTAGAGGAGTGTGATGAATTTGAGAGAGTTAGAGCTTACAATTTGGATTGGGAAAGAGAACATCACCTTTGTGTTGAATTGGAACTGCTTGTCCGCTATCTAGCATGACTTCTTCAGTGGAGTTGACTAAGGTCGGATATGAAGCGGGTGGTTGCACTGGAGTCTAGAATCCATTCCTTGAACGTAGCATTGAGGGCTTGAGCTGGAATTGTGGGTGCATATTCAATATTAGTGCTATGCCAACTGATTGATGCAGAATGACCAGTTGACATATTTGGCATATTATGTTGGATTGAGTTGATGTCTCCTCGCAATCCATTGGAGTAGCCTTCCGTTTGATTTGTTGGTTAATTTATGTCGCTTCCACTAGTGAAGTGTGAGTTGTGTCCTCAGGATGCATTAAGCGTCATGGGAGTTTCGGTGGTAGGGAGTTTCTTTGCATTTTCGTTGCTGATATTGATCTCCTCGCTACAAAGAAATGAGTAGAGTTCATCCAAAGTTATAGGTTGGAAGGCCATTGAGAATATACAAGATGACATCTTCTTGATCCAGGTTGAATCTGGCAGCAGTGATGTAATCTACCAAAGTTCAGGTTTTCGTCAAGTATTGTGCCATAGTTTGATCCTTCATGGATATATGGTGCAGTTCGTTTTTTAGTTGAATCACCATGGTTCTGTTCTTAGGTTGTAATGTGTGCTCTAGGGTTGCCCTAATCTCTATAGTAGTATGGAAATTAATGATGTGAGGAAGAACTGTGGGCGAGATCATGGATTATAGAATGGTCGCTAGGTTTTGATCACTGAGATTCACTTGGAATTGGGGGTTTTCGATTCTCTCAGGATTATTCCAGTTGAAGTACAAGGTAGACTGATTGTTTCCATCAAGAAATCCAGGAAAACCATTTATACACATAGGAACTGTGGGGGACACTAAACTCCTTCCCTGTCCTTATGGTATCGAAGCTTACCTAAGAGAAGAGGAATGTGCATCCCGATCCGTTAAGTCCTTGGCTCATCATTCCCACATCTCTTATACCATAAAGACAAGGAAAGAGTTCCTTTGGCAGGGATGAAAACTAGAGGGAAAAGTAACATTTCATTAATTTTTATCTACTGTTTATATAGTATAGTACAGAGAGTATATATAGGCCATGTGGAATCTTCTAGAGTTGTTGCTATATTATCACCTGCTGCAATTCGGTTGTGTTTTGATTTGTTGGCGTTATGGACCACTAGTGGTGGTGCTATGTCTAACAAAATCAAAATATTATGAGAAACCATCGCCATTCAGTATAAAAAGGGAAATCTACATACCTAGAACACAATTCTTATGCATTTACATATCTCACACCTAAACTTTCATGTTTACATACATAGCACTTTGAAGATTTAAACCTCAGCATCAAAAGATGTATTTCACTTTTAAAAAGTATTAATAGCGCTATTTTTTATGTGATATTAAAGAGTTGAGTACTATGTGCCTAAATATGAAAGTTTAGGTGTGAAATATGTAAATGCATAAGAGTTGTGAGTTGTGCATATAAGTGCCCCTAAAAATTCAATTTTTTAAACCAACCAACGTTTCAAAACCGTAACTTACCTTTGCCATGCCTGAAACTACTTTATTCTCTTTAGTGAACTTTCCAATGCTGAATAAGCAGCTTCATCACTCAAACTCTTGCTCTCCCTCGCATAATCAAACACCTCATAGGCTGCTGCAATCTTATTCCCCCTACACAGAGACCTCAAAAAAGTCGCATAAGTGGGACTCTCCAGCTTCATTCCCCCATCAGTCATTGTTTTGTACAGCAGAACACCCTTATCTAGGCTCCCAGCCTTGCAGAGCCCCATAAGCAGAGCATTGTAGGTAAACTCATTAGGGCTGCAACCCCTCTCCTCCATCTCCCCAAGCAATTTTAAAGCCCCCAAAGTGTCTCCTTTCCTACACATTCCGCTGATAAGAGAAGTATAAGTAGCAATATCAGGAAAAAAACCTGTGCTTGCCATCACATTCAAGAATTTCTTAGCCTGTTCAATCATGCCGTACTTAGATAATCCATAGATTAACGTGTTATATGTGACGAGATCCGGCTCGATTCCTTCATCCTTCATTTTGTTGTAGACGTCCATCACCTCCCCGCACTGGTCCAACATGCAGTAAGCTTTCATGATGTTGTTGTAAAGATAGGAATCCGGCTTGATGCCGGAATGCTTCAGAACGCTGAGCAGGCGCGTGGCTTCCCGGAGGTTGCGGCTACGGCAGACTGAATCGATGAGGATAGTGTAGGTGATGCGATCAGGGAGAATATTGGCGGAATTGCGGAGGTCTTCGATGAACGAGTAGACAACGGAGAGGGAGCGGGTTTTAGCGAGGCGGCCGACGAGGAAGTTGTAAGTGAAGGGATCGGGATGGAGGGAGGAATTGCGGAGGAGGAGATTAGCGGCGTCGTCCTCGCGGGAAGCGGAGCAGAGTGCGCGAATGGCGAGATCGGCGGAGGATGAGTCCGGGGGGAAACCGGAGGAGGACATGAGGTCGAGGAAAGTGAGAATGGGGGAGATGTCGCCGATGGTGGGCTGGAGGCAGGAGTGGACGAGGAGGATGTGGTAGGTTGAATGGGTGGGGGAGAAGGAAGGGAAGCGGAGTGAGAGGTGACGGAGGAAGGCGAGAGAG
>NW_018237142.1:0-7645 GCF_001263595.1 Phalaenopsis equestris | reverse complement strand
GCCGGTGTTGCAGAAGGAGTGGAGAAGAGTGTGGGGGTCGGCGGAGGAGGGGGAGTCGGCGATGGAATCGAGGACAGCGGCGGCTTCGGAGAGGGAAGGGGAGTGAAAGAATGGGGTCGGAGAGGGAACTGGGAAGGCTGATTCGATCTTCTTCTTGGTCAGTTTGCTCTTCTTGGCGGAGCTTTTGTAGAGGGGAGGTCGTCGGGGTTTTGGGGTAACCGGGGCCGGCGAGGACTGCGGGGGATTAGGAGAAGAAGAGGGTCGGGGTTTGAGCATGAAGAGAGGGAGAGGAGCCGATCGCATTGAAGGAGGAAGCTTGCCCATCTGTGCGAATGGAGAGAAGCTAGTCCCGCGTTTTCCGATCAACGACGGTGGGCGGTGGGGAGGTTTAGGTTTTAGACGTTGAGGCTTCGATGATGTGCTGACCTGCTCTTAGCTTCGTGAGAAAAGAATTTAGGGGATGTCAAATATGCCAAAAAAAAGAAAAAAAACAGATCTTGTAAATATTGAGGCTGCATGAATTTTTAATTTTTGTGGATTGAAATGCAAAATTTTTAGTTTAGGTGTCTAATTCATTATATTTCTAATTCATTATATTTAAATGTCTAATTCATTATATTTAAAATTTTGGATGGCTATTAAGTAAAAACGCTAATTTTAAAAGGGTAGATTTACACGCATATTTACTCAATTCCTATCTATTTACATTTTAACATCAAAACTTCAATTGATTGTTTGATTTATAAAAAGCACTATTTTTGGTGCTTTTCATGTAATTATCTGAAAAATAAAATTAGTAGTTATGTAAATACAAAGGAATTGTGAAGTCTCTATGTAAATATCCCATTTTCATCCATTTTTTGAAATTCCATGGTTCAAAAAATTATATAAGGCTTTATTTAGGGCCCGTTTGGGGCAGCTTATTTGTTATAGCGGCGTTTTGAAAACGCACCTGATCTGTTTTAATAAACTGTGTTTTGACAGCTTGTGCGTTTTGAAAATGCTGAAAATAACATTCTCACATCCCATCTATCTAGGTTCAGGTCTGGCTTTTCATAAAAATAAAAATAAAATTTAAAATAGTCACCGCACCCAGCTTATCAGCAGATTATTCAATAAGTTGTAGCTGCCCCAAACAAACCCTTATAAATAACAATGATTTAGAGAAAATATATATATTTGAGTATTAATGTAAATGTTAAAGTTTAGGGATTAGAAAAATAAATACACAGTATTCTAAGCTAATTTTTCCTTATTTAAATAACAATTTATAAATAATATTCCTGCGATAATTTAATTACAATTAGATGTCAAACAAATACAATAATTTGACAGATAATAAGAATATATTAAATAATCATAATTTAAGTATGTAATATGATACTTAGGGCTTTCAAAACTACTCTTTGTTCTCGAACAACTCATGAAGAAATTTGTATTCACTTCGTTAGCTAAGTTAACGAACCGAACATGAACACATTTTTTTGCTCGATATATTAACAAGCAGAACATGAACAAAGATTTGTTCGTTTATATTTAGCTCATATTGGCAGCACACATCAATATATATATATATATATATATATAATTTATTTAGTTATTTATGATTAGTATTTCTAAAAAATTTAATTGACTACACAAGGCTGGCTACAAAGATTTATAATCCATTAAAATTATTAAATAAAGATTGAATAAAAATATATTAAATTGTATTTAAGTGACATTTTAACATAAATAATAAGATTTCAATCTTGCCCCAACGTCTACCATCTTACGGTTGCATTATTATGGTTGCCAAAATGACTCTTTGTTCGCGAACAGCTCTCGTGTTCGACTCACTAAACATATGAGCCGAACACAGACACACTTTTTGTGTTCAAAATATAAATGAGTTGAACACAAACAGTGGTATTTTTTAACGAGCCAAACACGAGCTGTCTGGGCTATCTCGTGTTCGACTCGTTTACACCCTTAATTATACAAAGCACAGCATTTGATAACTAAACACAGCATTTGATAAATAATAAAACAATCTAAAAAAAATTAAAAAAAAAACACTATCTAAATGACATTAATATCTACATAATATTACTATCCAAATATCAATAGAAAAGCACTATGAAGCATTTCACTGAAACCACATTACCTGACAATTAAGAAGACTATGCATACAGCCCACAGCTGCTGCAACAATACATAGAACATAGAGCTCACTACATCAAAACAACAGATTGATTAACATGAGAGCAAGGATTACTAAAAAGGGGTATTATATAAAACTATGATAGAATATTATATTTTTTAGTTCTTGTATTTGATTAACAAACATAATTAATCAGTTAGTTAATAATGATTAGCAGCCTAGTATTCTATAATAATAGCCCATCAATTTATACAATATTGTTTCTCGGACCTTGATAATCGACAATTTGAGGACGCCGACAACTCTAGAAATTGGCTGGAAGAGGAATAGAGACAAGAAACTAAGATTGAGAACCTCAATGTGCTTCTATAATAATAGCAGCCTTGCATTCTATAATAATAGCCCATCAATTTATACAATATTGTTTCTCGGACCTTGATAATCGACAATTTGAGGACGCCGACAACTCTAGAAATTGGCTGGAAGAGAAATAGAGACAAGAAACTAAGATTGAGAACCTCAATGTGCTTCAAATCGAGCTATTTATAGAATACAAGACTACTAATCAATATTAACTAACTAATTAATTATATTTATCAATATAATGCAAGAAAATAAAAATATAATATTCTATCAAATTACCTCTTCTCCTGTATTTAAATTGGGAATCCACCCGAGTCGGCCGCCTCTGTTGAACATGGCGTGTTCGTCGGAGCCGATGAATTTCTTGGTTGAATCGTCAACGAAGATCAGGTCGTCGATCCTCGCCATTATATTGAATGCCAAGCTCTCCATGACTCGGGAGTAGCTTTCGAGAATGGACTGGCCCACATCCTGCGTTAAAGGAATGTATCATATAGATGGGGTAGAGGCAACTCTAGGTTTTACAGTTTACCTTGGAGAATTTTACATACAAACCACAATTCCTATGTATTTACATATCTAATATCTTGGTGTCATAAGCTTATGCATGAATAGATCTATTTCACTTTTTGAAAAGGTACTTGGTCGCATTGTCATGTGATATTAAAATTTTGAATGGTGTGCATGTAAATATGAATGTTTTAAGTCTTAGATATGTAAATTCATAAAATTGTGTGGTATGAAGTAAATGCCCCTTTACCATAAAGTATGGTAATGATTATCTAGCTTGCAACATAACAATGCAACTATAAAGAATAAGGAGCAAGCAATACATTCAAATGAAAATTAGAAAGATTTAAATATATACCACTCAATTCTCAAATCTAACACCTAAACTTCATCTTTTTTACCTATAATCCTTCTTCCCTATGCATGAAAGTGTGTTTCACTTCTAAAAATTATTTGATTGTCATAAGTTGAAAAAGCACAGTTTAGATGTTAGATATATAAATACATAGGAATTGGGTGGTATATACATAAATCATCCAAAAAGTAATGGAAAAGAGAAAGAGCAAGAGAGGAAAACTGAAAAAATGGTATTCAGATATATGTCATCTTAACTTTGCATGAAAATGCATATTTCACATTTTAAATGTCAAACAGTGGTATTTTTTATATGATATGACGGATATAGTTGGCACAAAATTTTTAAAAAGCAAAGTTTAGGTGTTAGATATGTAAATACATAGGAATAGGGTGGAATATGCATAAATGCCCCTCAAATTTAAGAGAGAGAGAGATTGGGTTAGCTGAAATAACCTTATTGTATTGGATCTTGTTCATATCCAAGAGAGTTTGAGGAAGGCCCGGGTACCGGAGTTTTAAGCTCTTGAGAAGGCCTTCTGCTCTCTGTGCCAGGAGCTGGCTTCTCTCTGTAGCAGTAACGAATCCTTTCACCTTCCCTCCCCATGATTTTTTCCCCTTGGAATGCTGAGAATTTCTTTTCTGATTTTTGAGACTCCAAACATGCGTGGCGGCCTCAATTCTGTTAGCTATGTCAAGAGTATGGTGCTCGGACGACAGATCTAAGCAGTCCAGAAGACATTCTGCTGAAAATTTTTCAGCTGTTATGTAACGGTAGATAATTTCACCCAAACAAGACTTTCCACTCTGCAAAGATAAGTAAGAAAAATAACATTAAAGTCTAAAAAAAGTAGAAAATAAAAGGCTATATAACTTGCTAAGCATAAATAAAATATCACATGATTCCGATGTAGTAACATAACTAATATTAAAATATTGAAAAAACATCAAAACAATCCTTTGACTCTTTGTAGGAGGTCATTTTCACTCCTGGGTTTATAAAAGTGTCAATTTAATTCTCAGATTTTTTAAATATGAATTAAATTAGTCCCTAATAAAGACTATTTTAGCCTCCAATAAAATAATTTGGGGACTAAATTAACACTTTTATAAAATCTGGGACTAAAATGGTCTCATGTATTAGTTGATTTCTCAACATAAAGCTTGGACTGAACATACTGAGAATATTAACAACGATTTACAAATATATTAACTGATTACATTAAATCTGCAGCAGTAATTAAATGCGGATTCTAAATTAAATTAATGGGGCATTTACATACATAGCTCAAAATTCTGATATGAATGTAAATATGAAAGCTTAGGTGTGATAAGGTGTGTGAGATACATAAGGTGCTAAGTATCAAAATTTCTCCAACGGGCTGTTTGGTTGACAGAGTGCTAGTCTTATAATGTATTTTAGTTACTTTAGGGGCTGTTTGGTTTGCTGAAAATAAAATAAAACGTAAAAAATTTGCATAGTATTCTTACTACAATATATTTGAAATATTTTATGGCTATTTGGTTTCTTGTAAGATAAACACATGACTTTATTTATTTATTTTTTTATTTTTTTTTTATTTGAAGTAGATTGAAAATAACATAACAATTTATTTAGAAGGCGAGTGCTAGGCAGCAGAAGGCTGGCTGCACCAGCAAGGGGCAGCGAGCAGCGGGCGGTGGTTGCAAGCAGCGGCGGCAAGCTGTGGTTGCAGGCAGTCGGAGGCGAGGCAAGGGGATGGGGGGGGGGGGGGGACTCAGCAAGTGGACAGCAGCGGAGCTGCTCATGTACAAAATAATTTCTAGCAAATATTGTGTATGCTTAGGAGAATATTGTTGGAGTGTGGAGACTGGCACCCAAAGGGCAGAATTCCAACGCATCAAAGGAGCACTCCTATACGTGGGCTTGGCATAGCCGAAATGAGCGTAGCTACGTCGAGCAGCATAATCATGCCACAATCGACATAGCCACGCCGCACGGGCCTTTAGTAGTGTGAATCTTCTTGAGCTAATAAATATTTATGCCGCTACTGAGTGTGGTTATGCCACCAAGCAAAGGATTTGGTTTGGTTCTTAAGCCTTCGATTTGAGAGATGATATATTGCAATCTCGCAAGTGGCATTCTAGACAGGTTTCTCATGAAGAAGAAAAGAAGGTCGATGATGATAATTTCAACGAGGGCTTTCACTTATAGATTGAGAGATGGTTGGAGCAAAGTTTTGTAAGTTTTTATATTTGCAGAGAGTTGATCTGAGTGTATCTCTGTATTTTCTCTCATTCATAGTGGAATTTCTTGATGGTGAAATCTTGGTGTTTTTTTCCTGTGATTATTTTCGAATTTTTTTTCCAAATTTCTTGAATTGTTGTGATCTTATTCTGCAAAGTGGTTTTGATTTTTAATTGATCAAAACCCTATGTGTATATTTCATCCAAAAAAAAAACATAGTGATTAGAATGCATCCTCAAAACTAATAAATAAAAGCAACATGAATTCATAAAAATATGGCTTAAAAATTAAGGGTACCAAAATTGACATGACACACCAACACGACTCAAACTCGACTCAAAAAATCCAAGTACCCAAATATTTTTCAATTCAGGTTTGGGTCAGAGAATTTGAACCATTTATTATCCGAGTCGAGTTCGGGTTAACCGGATTCAAGTCAGATCATTTTAAGGTTGGATCCAAATACGAGCCTCTGGTCCGAATTGCATCCCTATGTGTCAAAAATTAACCCGACACACCAACACGACTCGAAAAATTTGGGTCAGGGTTGACCCAAATATTTTTTGAGCCAGGCCTGGAGAAGTCGACCCATTTATTATTCAAGTCGGGTTGGGTTGACACGATTTGGGTTGGGTCATTTTTGGGTCATACCTGAACACAACCCGCTAATCCGAATTGACGTCCCTATTGAAAATATCGTTGCAAACGAACAACCAGTATCAAATTAATCCCAAGTATAACAATGTCAAAAACATAATATGGAAAAGGATTTGTACCACAAAATGACATGTAAAAAAAAAATTAGTCTTATTTGCTTTTCTTTAAGGAAGTGGTGAACTAATTTGGCTGGGATTTGGCAAACCAAGTCGAAGAAGCCTAGTTAAATCCATATAGAGAGCACTTCAATTTACACATATGTGAAGAAAGAGACAAAATACCATGGTGGGAAACAAATAGATATCTTCCTTCTCATCACGGTATTTTTTTAAGAAAAAAACACACATCTTAAATGGCCATTTGCCTGATTGGTCATCTTATAAAGCAGCTTAGATTTAATCATTCATACCGTGCTTACTTTACTGGTAGAGGCAAAAAATTTCTTACAGTCAATCTCACATTCTTATTTATTTACCCAGTACAATGTCTTACGATGATCCAGAGTATTGTCATAGTGATGTTTGATCAAGTAGGCCCATTTGCAACAAATAGCTTTAACCTTGAAGGAATGAACAACCCATGAAAATTTGTCCTTGAAAACTTAAAGTTTTTATACCATTGCCTCCCGCAACCATGCATGTTTGATAGCCTCTAAATAACATCTATGAATGGGAAGACAAGGTATTATGAAACCAATATTATTTTTCGAGGATAAGTGAGTCTAGAATATAATTGAGAATTTGTGCCTAACTTCCAACTAGCGGACTCAGATAACAGATCAATATGGATGGGCTCAAATGGCGGGTCTAACTTAAGAAGACGTAAAATTTAATGTTTTCTTTCATATGTCGATTCTACTTTGAATCATTTAGGGCTGGAATCCAATTCATCAAGTAGGGAAGCAAGCCTTTGGCACGATCTCATTATAAGTATGATATTTACATGCATACCAAATTTGATATTTGCTTTTATAAAACCTTTGTATTAAAAATCCATGAATGAAAAGGTACTTTTCAGTTTTAAAAAGTTAGTGATAATGATATTTTTTTTATGTGATGTTGAAGATTTGAGCCTTATGTATGTAAATATGAAAGTTTAGATATTATATATGTAAATATAAATAGGAATTGTGCAGTATGTATGAAAATGCCCCTAACAAAAATTAGGAAAAATATGTAGTATTCATGCCATTTCAATGCATGTATAGTTTGGCCCATTCCAGAGCATACTACAAATGAACTACAGAAGCAGCTTATCATTGTCTAAGGCCACACAATAGAAATAAACAGCCAACAATCTAATGATATAAGTATAATTATTTAGACTTGTTTCAGGCATACTACGACATTTCACGCCAGATTATACAGTCAAAGTTGCCAGAAATATGAGTC
>NW_018237141.1:0-325 GCF_001263595.1 Phalaenopsis equestris | reverse complement strand
TTAGAAATTCTGAACTCATCTTTGCTCAACTTGAATTTCCATTTACTAGTCCTAACCTCTAGCACATAGTAGGTGGGGCCACTATAAAGGAGCTCAAGGAGAGTTCCCATAGGATTGCTTAGCCTTAGGGTTGGCTCTAGGTGTTGTTCTTGAGCTAATGCATACACTATCACTCACTTGCACATTACACCCCACTCAAAACCCTAAACCCAAACTTGTTAATTTTGATCCCTTGATCTTTCAGGAGACTCATGTAAATGGTTCCCTCTTCTGTTAAGGTTTAGATAAGTTCAGTACATAGAAGACCCAAATGGAGATTCCATTG
>NW_018237140.1:0-813 GCF_001263595.1 Phalaenopsis equestris | reverse complement strand
GTTGTGGAGAGTATTAATCTTTAATGTTGGAAAAAATTGTGCTGATTTAATTTCATGTACTTCATTTACTCTTGATCTAGCCCATCTAGATGTTAAAATTTATTGTGAGAACTTGTAAGAACTGGGATGCTATTGTCTCAGTCAACAATTGGAAAAAATCACGAGGTTGTATGAATGAGATTGTAATTCATATGATTTAGTGCAAATAAATTAGGAAATAATCTTTGAAGGGTGTAGAGTTAGAGGACTTTAATGACAGGCTAAAGCTCCCAACTTGGTTTATTATTTTAGCTTTTGATATAAGATGTCAGCCCCCAGGTGGAGGGAATCAAGGGAACTGAGGTAGTATCTTCCTTGCCTAGCCGTTCTTCAGAACTATTCAAACTTTAAATTAACCAATATTTTTATAGCATCTTTAGTAAGGGTAATGAATAATATTGCTCCTATTTGACACAACACAATTTGAATTCTTCTACAACAGAATTCCTATACTTATCACTGATTCATGATAAGGAGAAAGATATTTCATATTAAGTGCTTTTCTTTTACAAAAACTCGAGTTATATTTAGAAGTTGTTTCTATTTTGTCAAAATAACAAAAATTCTAAAAAGAATTGAATTTTAATTACTGTAAAAATAGCTATAGTTTAAGTAATTATATTTTTGAAATAGAAAGTTTATTATTTATACGTGCATATTTTGAACACTCCCTGTCGGTTTGATATTCTGAGCTTAATCAAAAAGTCCTATATTATTTGATAATGATACGTATACTTTTGTAATATCCCAATATATATATAAATTAAAAAGTTA
>NW_018237139.1:0-4950 GCF_001263595.1 Phalaenopsis equestris | reverse complement strand
CATTTTTATAGACTTTAGGACTAAAATGGCCCCATCGAGATAGTTAGGTGTCTATTTTGATGCTTTAATCTTTAAAGTTTTTATCTTGTTTACAATCTTATTTTTGTTCTGCTATATGTTTCTTCTCAGTTAACACTAATAAGATTTTATTATCATCTTTTTTGCACTCAATTGGTTCTTCTTACTGCAAACCCCATACACCACCTGTACACATGATATTCATGCTCAGAGAGTCCTAATTGTCAACAATTTACTCTTTTTTTGAAATTCTCTTATTTGCTCCCCCTCTCTGTTTCTATCAGAAGAAAGTTGTTATGCTGCTCCTTCATGGGAGAGGACATTTTGCTCTTATGTGTGCCGAGTTCCTTGGAGAAAAATATGCGACGCCGATAGAGTATTGTGCATCCACAAGAACATCGCCAACTGGGACGATTCTGCAGGACGAGAAGCATTCCAAAATGCGAAAGCACGCTATTGGGCAAAAATTAATGGTCTCCCTTGTAATATTCCGCTGCCTGATCCATACATGTACGTTGAAAAGGTTGATTTTGATACTTTTGTCGATCCCAAGCTCACTGCAGATTTAGAAAGAAGTTTCTTCAATCCCGATGTGAATAATGAATCCGCCGCAAGTCATTTGGATTCTTCTGAACATAAACCCGTGCCTCCAAGAAGTTGTGGTGAGGCGGAGCAATCTTCCTCAAATTGGGACAAGTATATTGAAAAGCCAACTTTAGCTTCAGTATGGGATGAAATGGCTGCCAAAAATAGTTGGGGGGATGGAATTGCACAAAATGATCCATGGCAAAGCAGAAGAATTTATTCAATGGATGCTGATGGAAGGGAAGCTTCGTGTGGAGTTAGCTGGAAAGATCAGGATGAAGCATGGAGGCATCACCAGAGCTGGAAAAATGGTGAGGATAGAAGAAATAGTGATTGGAAGAACATGAATTCAAGCTGTACAGTACATGATGATAGAATGAACAGTAGTTGGAAGTTTTCTGGTAGCAGCGGCAGGAATAACTATTTGTTTGAGAAGAAGGTGCAGCCCCAGAGGACATGGCAGCGCGGTCAGTTTTTAGGATCAAGGAGTGATCAAAGAACAGGATATTCTGGTGCTCAATTTCAATGGGAGAATGCAGTTTCATAGTGTTGTTCTTGAAGATGGAGTTTTGATTTATACCTTGATGATTCATATAGGGGAAGCAAAGCTTCTGATATATTTTTCCATCAGAAGGGGGCCTCAAATTTGCTGGATTTGTTTTGAGATGAGCGCAATGTGAATTATTCATGTATGGTGCTGATCTCATGATGAATTCAATGATTTTTAGGCTTATTCTAATCAAAATTGTATCTGAATATTCTGATATAGTTTTTTTTTTTGGGGAAATTTACATACTTAGCACACAATTTTCTTACATTTACATATCTCACACCTAAGTTTTCATATTTAAATAAATAGAAAATTGATTTTTTTTCTTTATTAACTCTATGCATGTATTTTACTTTAAAAAGTGATAATAGTGCCATGTTTGACATGATATTAAAAATTCAAGTGCTTTGTGTGTAAATAGGAAAGTTTAGGTGTGAGATATGTAAATATATAAGAATTGTGAGCTTTGTATGTAAATTTCCTTTTTTTTTTTAAATTCAATAGAAGAGTGTATCTGGATATTGGTTTTACAGTAGTGTTCTATTGTTAAGCTATTTCATGTTTAAATGAAAAAAGTGTTGAATTAGGTGCATGCTTATTAATGTTGTTTTTATGTGAAATTTTAATTTTCTTCTTATTATTATTATTTTTAGCAAGGAGAAATTATTATTTTTAACAAGGAGAAATACATGAAATTTGATTAAATTTTATTAATTTATAATTTTTTGAAAACAAAATGTGAATATGATGATTGCAGATGAGAAGCAAGATTATTATATTCACTCTAATGTGAGAGGGCTTATTCGGTACGGAATTCGTACCTATGGCCTCCAATCATTTTACGCTACGTAATGAACATCATTAAAAAAAAAAAATTAAAATTTTAAAATGGGCCTCACTTTCATACAGCTTTTAAGGGAGGGGTTGCTTATATGTAATAATTTTTCCTAATGTGGGTGGCAGCCATAAAATTTACCATTCTTTTTCATTGGTGTTATAAGAAGCTTAGCCTTATAGTTGTAAGCTTGACTCAATCTTTTTTTGAATCAACTCAGGACCAAATTATTTTTAGTTGAGCCAGCTCGGCTTGATTCTTTTTTTATTTTATGTTGAATTTGAGTCAAGCTGTAATCCAAAGTTTCTAATCAAGTCGAGTGAAACTTGCCCAAGTGGATTTATTATCAGTCTATATGACAACCCAACCCGAAACTTGGAATTAACTAAGACGGATACAGACTGTTAGTTGGTGAAAAATAAAATTTTATATAGTCATTTTTTATAACTAACATTTAACATATGAGATAGTCACTGAAAAAGTAAATTAAAATAGTTTAATTAAATTTATCTAATTACTAATTGTTCGTGTTTTCTATAAATATTTTATTTTCTATCGCTAATCTTTTAACACTTAATTAAAACTGAAATATTAGTTTAAAACAACAATGAGCTTACTATAGCTAGTGAATGTTCATACTCCAAAACTGTTGCAACAAAATAAAAAAAAAAGAATAACACACATACCGGTTAAATTTTATGCAAATCAATCTAAGAGCATTTGAATGTTTCTACTATCAAATATGTTCAATGTAATTTTAAATATTTATTGTTTTACAATATCATTTACATATCAATATATTTTTAATATGTATTTAACCGTCATAAGTGCACTGTTTAAAAATTTGTATCAATTAAGGCACTTCAATATCAATATTCTTTTCCATTTTCGTGCACGAATGCCTTAATGTTTCCTCTTTAGTATCATAAAAATGTGACTACATTATAACCTTGTGGAGCAAGATTTGAGAGAGGATGATTTTACTGACTTTATTGATGAATTTACTCTATTGGTAGAGGATAATCCAAAGATTTTTAGGGAGAGGTTTGAGTTACTGGATGCCAGTGAACATTTTAAGCCTCTAATCCCTTCCATTGAGGAAGCATCTAAACTTGTGATGAAGGTGCTTCCCAAATATTTAAAGCATGCTTACTTGGAGAAGTCAACTACATTGCCAATGATCATCTCATCAAAACTGAGCAGTTTACAAGATGAAAAATTGATGAGTGTTTTAAGGAACTTTAAGAAAGCTTTTGGATGGACTCTAACAGATATAAAGGGAATTAGTCATTCGATATGTTTGCATAGGATCCTTATGGAAGCCGATCATAAATTTAGGACAGATCCTCACAGAAGATTAAACCTTGTCATGAAAGGCGTCGTTAAAAAAGAGATAATGAAGTGGCTTGATGTAGGTATTATCTACCCCATTTCAGATAGTGTCTGGGTTAGTCTTATATATTGTGTTCCTGAGAAATGGGGAGTGATTGTATTAGTCAAATACTATTTTTTAGCTCTTGGATTTGCTTAAGCTGGCTATCATTGCTAAACCAAGTCATTTCCTTGGTTCACTTAGGGAACTTCATTTAACCATCCAAACTTCAATCTAACTAAATGAGAAGTTGTTCCCTCACCCAACACCTCCAAACTTGAAATCTATCAAAGCCTGTCACTACCTTGAGTACTTGTTGGATTGTTGTGAAAAACGACGACAGTAAAGCTAAAAATTAGAAAGAGAATTTTCAAAAAAAAAACACAGATTTATGTGGTTCAACAAATTACCTACATTCACGGAGTTACAGAGAATTTTATTATTTTGAGAATCGACTTACAAGAAACTCTCTCTCTTCCTCTCTCTCTCTCTCTCTCTCTCCTCTCCTCTCCTCTCCTCTCCTCTCTCTCTAACGACTAGCCACGTCGAGAAGAAGAAGAAAAACCGTGGAGCAGCCTTACAATATTATTCTTCCCGTAAGCACACAGCAGAAGCAAGAAGATGGAGTCGTAAGAATACATGCAATTCCTTCCCGCTCTACTTAAATGGTTCAATATAAGGCCCATTAAGGCAAACTTTCAATTGCCAAATATCACTTCCAATAATTGTCGAACAACAAATGAGGAAACAACATTAATTCACGAATCTAAATCAGTCGGCGGGAGAGCAAGGAGGCAATTAAGGAAATTCTGAAATTAAAACTCAGTTTTTGGGGAACAATAGGAAGGCGAGATTCTCTATAGGAAGGTATAGGAGAAGCTAGAAAGGATATAAATATTCTAATATCATAATAAGAAACCTCCAAAAGAAGCGAAGTGGACCGGGCTCGACAATACCCAACAATTCTCCCACTTGAGACTGGGACACTAGCTGCATCGTCCTCTTCCTCAAACGTGATATCCTACACCTCTGCAACTAAAGCCCCTATCTTCAAACTAGAAGATTAACTGAAGCTAAGCACAACTTAAATTTCTCAAGAGTAACAACCTTTGTCAACATATTAACAAGATTCTTGCTTCCACAAATTTTCTCAAGTAGCAATTGTCTGTCATCTAACAATGGTCAAAAGAAGTGATACCAGATCTGAATGTACTTAGTTCTGGATTGAAATACTGAATTCCTGACAAGAAATATGACGCTCTGACTATCACTGTAGAGAGTGCCCTTTTGAACCTCCTTACCCAATTCTTCGAAGAAACTTTGTATCCATATCATCTCATTTGTAGCCTCTGACATTGCAATATACTCAGCCTCTATAATGGACAAAGAAATTTTCTTCTGTAGATTTGAGCTCTATGACACTGCAGTACCACCAAGAGTGTAAACATAACATGTAGTACTCTCTCTACTATCAATGTCTCCAGCTAAATCAACATCAACGTAGTCATGCACCTCCAAGATCTTTCCTAAGAAACACAAGCAGGTTTCTGAGGAGCCTCTTAAATATCTCAAGATCCACTTCACAGCTTC
>NW_018237138.1:0-1386 GCF_001263595.1 Phalaenopsis equestris | reverse complement strand
AAAATTTTTAACTGAAAGTTTTTCTTCATTACTATGAATTTTAACTAAATTTTCTTACTCATTTCTATAATCAAATTTTACTTCCTTAATGTAACTTCATATACATGATCATTTTTTCTTTTCAAATCAAATTCACTTGTAGCATATTGAGAACAAATAAAATTCAAGTTTTGAAAATATTTTTCATTCCCCCCAAACTTAATTTTTTTAACAAGATTAAACAGTTTAGCAGTAGATTCATATAAACATATTGAAATAACATGCTTACAAAAATTTTTATACCCTAATTATTTAAGTATAAAACGAAAAAAAGGAGTGAAATTAATTTTTGATCAATTTTCTATCATTTTAATTTTAATTCAAGATGTAGAGATTCATTAAACTTCTAAGTTGTGGGTACAGACATAAAAACAAACAAACACACTAACTTTGATTTCACAGTCTAAACATAAAAACAATCACAATAAAAAGATAAAAGAAAAATACAGGATAGCAATTTTTTGAAATTAAAGTTTAAAATTAAAGCTAGCAAAATTTTCAACTTTTCAAAAGACATAGAAATAAGTTCAATCCTAACTAACTAAAACAAGTTACTCAACACACAACAACAATTACTACCCTAAAATATAAAACAAAATACTAATAAAACACAAACATCACAATAACAATTAAACAAACAAATCCAACACATCACATAGTCTATCACGTAATACAAATATAAAAATAACTTAGTCCTCCTCCTCATCATCTGAATTACTGTTATTCCAGACATCTGTAGGAACATAATCAGGCTTTCCAAAGATGAGTAAGATCTCTTCTCATAATCACTATGCCTTCTAGCTTACCCATCAATATATTCTACGAAATGCTCTAGATTTTGAACCTTATTTGTGGTATAGTTAATATTATCCATCATCTTCTACAATAATTGATCCTAAGTTTCAGTAGACTCACTTCTAGAAATAGATGCTCGCGAGGTAAATGGTCTCGATGTAGAAGTAGCAGACGTCGACATTCCGTAACTTCTCAAAAATCCTCCTCTCAAATTAAAAATAGAGTGCTCATAATACACTTTCACATTTATAATGGGCTTTAGAGGCAGCAGCACTTTTCCAGCTATCATATCTCACTCCAGCCTGCTCAAACAAAGTAAAGATTAAGGAAGCAAATCCTAAACCTACAATAGTAGCGGCAGTGGCAGAACTGATGATAGTCTGATAAATCAAAGCTCCAATATTGATAAGCTTGCCTTCCGGAATACAATAATTCAATGTTGCTCTCTCCCTCCTAACTTCACTAAGATGATTTGTCGGTAACAGACGAGCTGAAGTAAATTAGTGCCATGCCTTCGATGGTGCATTTAACTTTGAAGTGGAAAAGTTAACT
>NW_018237137.1:3802-5506 GCF_001263595.1 Phalaenopsis equestris | reverse complement strand
TTCTTTTGGCTTTCATATTCATTTTTAGCAACACTGTATGCCGTTCCTGTAATTGTTGATGATATCGATAATGATTAGAGGAAGCTTTAAAAAAGTGGAACATTGGCGTTGGGGGGGGTGGGGGGTGCGCGTTCGTTTAGCATTGAACTTGAAATAATATAGAAAATACAAGTCCAGGAGGTTGGTATTCTTCACACTCAAAATAGTATCCATTATTATAATAATTAGTTGATTGAGCACCTGATAATTTAAATATTGCTTTTAAAGATATAGCAAAAAAAAATTTCAAACAAGCAACTCATTCTTGCGAGAATAATAGTCATAAACAATCCTCAAAGATGAGGATGAGTATTTTTTCAGGCTGGAGTGGGGTGGGGTGGGCATGATAATAACATATAATGGAGTAATAGTGATCTGTAAGGGAGAAATTTAGGATGACATCCAGCTCTAAATTTTTTTTCCAATTATGAAGATTATGGTTCCATCATGTTTGATTTGGGATTAAATTTAGGAGTAGTTTGAAGTTTAAATGATTTGGTGGAAATTTTGAGGGGCATGTGATTAGAATTGTCATTTCTCGTAAAGAGATGAAATTTTTTTTTAAATTTTGTGATTAGGGTTTAATCTAGTTTTAGGAAGGATCAGGGTATTAGTGCTTGATTAACAGACTTGAATTATTGGCTTGTAAGAGTGTACGTTCAAATCAGTCAAGGTGTTGAGCATAAATTTTTTTACAAAATAGGGTGACAAAAACACAATAAAAGAATAACATAAATTTGATGAGGAAATTCCAACGAGAAATAAAAGAGATAAACCTAAATTAACAAAGGTTTTAAATGGATAAGATGTTCCCAAGGTCGTAAATTAACAAAGGAAGAAAGGAATAAACTGCCATATTCTATTAAATTTCTCTTGGCGTGAAAGAGAAAAACTATAAAATCCTTACACTAATTCATGAATCCTTCGATTTTAATGTAGGAACAATCGAGCATCATATCAAACTTGACACAGGATCATAACACATTCACCCTTATTAGGATTTTTCCTTGTACTCGAGTAAATATAGGTAAAATTTCTTCAGAGCATTACCAAGGAGAGATAAATCACGTCCCTTGGGGTTTTCTACTCCCAGTTTTATTTTGGGATTAATAGGAGTCATGATCTAGTGAGGACCGAAAAAGAGGAGAGAGAGAATTGCCATGAGGTGAGAAAGAGAGAGAGGAGGATAATGGGAGAGATTATTGCGATTCGATTCATCATCCAATGATTAAATGTACTGCTCTTTATAATAGTACATCGACAAATTAGTAAAATAAAACCACGAACAAATCTAATCCAACATGATAAAATCAAATATTTTTATAAGAATAAATAAATAAATAACAACAAAACAATTTTAAATAATCCTAATGAACAATCATGACGTTCATCACATTCCACCAGCAGCTGCAACTCCACATTTACCAACTCATCCTAAAGCCTTACTACTTAGCTCCTTCAATTATTCTCGATTACTGGATTTTGCAAAATTGGTTTAAATGTAAAAGCTTAGAGAACTGGAAAAAATATCAAACGGCCCACAGGGAGTCTAAAAGAACAATCTGTGACGCTAAAAATTCTGCTTTTAATGATCTTTATAATAGATTAGATACTAAGGAGGGTGAAAAATATATGTATAAACTAGCCAAACAAAGAGAAAAAAAA
>NW_018237137.1:0-2369 GCF_001263595.1 Phalaenopsis equestris | reverse complement strand
GTAGCTCCTGTGACAGACAAAATTAGAGAAAGTCGTCTTAGATGGTTTGGTCATATTAAACGTCGACCATTAGATGATCCGATTAGGAGAGTAGATGTTTTAAATTCAACTTGTGTTAAGAAAGGCAGAGGTAGACCTAGGAAGAATTGGGCTTATTGTATTAAAAATGATCTTAATTTACTAGAACTAAATGAAAATATGACACTAAATAGGACGCAATGGAGAAAAAGGATTCATGTAGCCGACCCCACGTAGTGGGATTAAGGCTTTGTTGTTGTTGTTGTTGTTGTACTGGATTTTGCAAATCCTACTGCAAAACTGATAATGATCCAACTATTACTATGAATAAAATATTAATCCAGCACTCTGACGTATTTTATTTTTTTCTAAATTTCAATCCAGAACTCAGGCTTATGAATCTGATGGGAACTATCAATCCTCAGACATGGAAATTCCAGCTTCTTCATAGCTCTGCGTTTTACCTCAACTCGTGAAACTGCAGCTTTACAGGCATAAGAAACAAGTGGAAATTATTTGCAAAAGATCAATAAGACCTATTTTAGGACGATGAGCAGTATATATTGAGCCTGATGCAAAAATGATAATCATATTAGACAAAATACGAATTGTAACAATTTTGGATTCATAAATTCTTTGGTTTCAAAGATAATAAATTCCCAGTACAGCTTCTGAAATTTCAATTATAAAAGATAAAAATACCAGAGTTATCATATCCTTAATCTGGTCAATATGATCAGAAACACGTGGTTCATCAGTTGGGGGGAGACAATTCAGCTCAGCCATATCGTATAAAAATTCTTCAGAAAAGCGTCTGCTCAAGCTCAGCGGGTCCTCACCTTTTTCATTAGCCCTCTTTATGATCTGCAAAATTGACAATAACAGGATTTTTTGAATTAACATTTATTTTTTAATAATTTGCCAATTCTCAATGAAGCAGTATACCACAAAATAAAAAGTCCGCTGACACTTTACATAGAGGTGAATTGAAACTAAATTTGACAAATAATGCATAAAGTGAATAATGAAAAAATTATACGGAAAAGGGACTAAATATATTTTCAACCAATTAAAAAAAAAAATAAAAGAAGGCACTACATGCAGTTTTAAAAACACCAGGAAGTTGTCAAGGCATCATTTTGGTGCTTGCAGTCATAATTATGTTTTTGAAGACGACAAAATTAGATAGAATCCACCATTTGGTTGATGTAAGGAGAAATCACCGTGAATTTTAAACACAATAAACTCCTAAAATGTAATAATTTTGTTCACATACACAAAATAAATGAAGATGAAATCATAATTTTCTACAGCATGTTTTCCAAGAAACAAGCATTCATGTAAGTAATAACCACACATACAATGCATTCACTAAATTTCAAGAGTGAGACCTAGGCAGAGAACATGCGGTTATGAAACAATGACTACTTCAATACGTAGACATAACATATAAATATTAAAAAAAACACATTTTAAATGTTTTTTTGCTTTGCAATTAGGGGGCAAGTTGTACAAAAATCAGATGGAACTGCAAATAAGGAAAAGGAGCATTTACATACATACCAAGCAATTCCTATGTATGTACATATTTAACACATATATTTTACTTTTTACATTAATCCCACCCAAATCTTTCATATCACATAAAAATACCACCATTTTAAACTTTTAAAAAGGTGTTAAATATGTAAATACATAGGAAATGAGTGGTATATATATGTAAATCTTCCTAAAAAAAATACAGAGCCCAAGGCAGATGCAACCATGCATGAGGAAGACGCCAGAGCCAAATCACTAAAAATATAACTAATAATTAAAAATAGTTCCTTAACTGACACGTACATATAACTCATCACTAAAAATGACTAAAACTATTGTAACTAACAAAGATGAACATTAAATTGAGAGTCTAACAATATTCTATCAAATGGAGCTCGACAAGTTCCTACATACAAAAGAATACCATCTGTTGAAATTCAGAATAATGCGGAATTAAGCGAGATTTTTTATTCATACGAGAGGGGGTATAAATAACCCTTACATCAATACTAGAATAGGAAAGATACAAAAAAAGAAAATAATATGAAAAGAAAGATATACAACCTAATATCTCCAATTAATCAAATTCAAATTAATTATTTGAGGACACATGAAATAACATAAAACAGGAAAGCCAAAAATAGAAAAGAAAATAACTCTTGATCCAAGAAAATAAATATAAAATAGGAAAAAAAATAACTCCTAATCTAAAGAAATCATTTACTCCTCATAACTTCTCATATAAATAAAGTATTTCTTAATATAGCTTATAACACCCTCACTCAAGTTGAAATATGGTTAAAAAGCATTTT
>NW_018237136.1:0-795 GCF_001263595.1 Phalaenopsis equestris | reverse complement strand
CTTTAAAATTCAATATCTTCACTTAAAAGAATTAGGAAAAATATTTCAATTGCTCATAAGTGCATAGGAAACAATTAAGAATAATTTAATGAATTTTATCAATTTTGTGATTTTTATTAATTTTTAATTATTTAAATATTAAAATAGGCATAAAAAATAAAGTTTTTATTTTAATTACAATTTTATTTTTAGAAAATTCTCCTCATCACAGAGAGCTCCCAAAACCAATTTTTATAATTTTTTTATTTATATTTTAATTATTAAAAAATATTTTAGTGTAAAAAGTGTCATTTAACTTAGAAAATCAAGTTAAGTTATCAAACGAACTTCAAATGTTTTGAAATTTTTATAAGGAGTTCTCTAAACTTTAAATCACAGCGAAAAATCAAAATTAAGTCATTTAGATGATTATTTTTTCCATAATATATTTCTTTTTGTTTTAGGGTTTTGTGAGAGTTAAGTGTGTTCTTAATGACTTGACCCATGAAAAATTTTCCAAAGGGTTCTCTAGTCACAATAAACCTTCCAAAATTTTTTTGGATTTTCTTGAGCAACATGCTGATTATTATGATTAATTTATGCAAATAATATATATAAACTTAAAAAATAGGGATATCTATCTAGAGGTCTTCTCTGACAGTAGAAAAATTAGAGAATATCTCCCATGACAGAGCCAACAACATGCAAAAATATCAAGCTATGGTGAAATTTCTACATGCATGGAGAGTTAAAAGACTCAAAATATATTTAATTAATTTTGAAAAGGAAAAAGAAAGGATTGAAAAAAATTCCTGA
>NW_018237135.1:0-333 GCF_001263595.1 Phalaenopsis equestris | reverse complement strand
TCCCAAATATTAGCCTATATGGGGATATTCCAATACGAGTTCAATATGCATTCCTATAAGCCCACAAAGCATAATTAAGTTTGACTTATCAATCCATTTTTGTTAGATTCACAAAATTTTCCAATTGTTTTAATTTCATGATTGGATAATTCAACCAAACCACTTGTTTGAGGATGATAAGTAGTAATAATTTGATGGTTGATATGATATTGCTTTACTAATTTCTCCATTATTTCATTTCTAAAATGACTTCTCGTGTCATTTATAATCACTCTCAAAATCCTAAATCTACAAAATATGTTTGTTATTAAAAATTTTGTAACACTTTGAGCA
>NW_018237134.1:5034-5929 GCF_001263595.1 Phalaenopsis equestris | reverse complement strand
ACAATAATAATAATAGTAGCAGATGCCCAGGTACGTTTTTTACAGCTTATTTACAACATTTTACTTTTCAAATTACATTTTATTTATCTGCAATCTGCTTATTCTGCATGCAAAACCAAAACACTGACACCAAAACTGTGAAGCACAAACCACTAATCTCAAACACTTAAACCTGAAGCCTGAGTCGTCGTGACGACAGGAGCTTGGAGCCAACTCTGTGGGCAGCACTGCGAGGGGTTCATACCAAGTAGCAAGAGGATCTTCTTCAGCATTATCCCTTCCATAATAACAACCTATAGGACTTCGAGGTAGCTCGCCTAGAGCGACGTAAATCCTCACTCTCTTTTAGGCCCCTGCACAACCATGTTTTGCAGCATATGTCCTAACTCGCTTTAGGTTCCGAGGTTGTTGTGTGGTACGACGTAAACCCTCCTTTCTTAAACCCTCAGTGGTATGACGTAAACCCTCATTTCTCTGTGGGCTATTTGCATAATTGGGTATTATGCAAATGTAAGTCCTAGATGATAAAATTGACAGGATTAAACATTCAAATAACATCATCTCTAAAAATGCAGCCACACAGTAGTATAGTTTGGGAAGTCACTGGGGAGGAAGTCCCTGGGGATTCTCCTCAAGATCTATGACATCCCCTACCTTTTCTTTTTTTTGGACTCAAAAAAAAAATAAGTGTTCCTCATTGAGCCATTCCCATTTGGTTTTCCTAATCCTACCTTGAAAACCTGAACCTTGAATTCTTGAAGACTAGAACCATTGATCATTATCGAGAGTTTTCTCAAGTGACTCCCGTCATTTGGGATGTAATTAACTATAGAGGCTTGCCTCTATAGGGAACTTGGAACCCAGGTAAAATAAACCCTATTTAATCTTTGTATTA
>NW_018237134.1:0-1498 GCF_001263595.1 Phalaenopsis equestris | reverse complement strand
TCGATCGTCGCCCTCCGTCCGCTTGCTTCCACGCTCCGTTTCTTGAAAGACTACTCTAAGATCTTTAACATAGTGATTATAGGCTCAGGGTTGTGGTGTGTATAAATGTACATTTGTTGGGTCAGTGGCTCGCTACTGGGTACCTCCTAAACCGGGTGCCCTAATGACCTCTAACCTAAAAGTCCCCTCCAAGTTTGTAGAAACAATATGAGTTATAAAAGGGAACATGCAATGTGACACAGTAAACAATAATATTATAGGCATGAATTATGTGTATACATAGGAAAACGTGCAGTAGCAAAAGTAAACGCTGTAAATGTAAAACAAACCTGCACACCTGACGGGACGACGACTCCTGAAAAAGACTCGAGAAAAAGCGGCAGAAGATCCACAGTAATTTGAGAAAAAAAACCGTGAAAAATACAAAGAAAACCCGAAGAAAAGAAATCACGAGTACTTTACAAAGATTTCAAAAAAGCCGTAGGAAAACACAAAAAAATCCGATTTCGATAAAACCGTAGGAAATCACATAAAAAATCCAAAGAAAGAAAGAAAGTCGTAAGCATTTGGGTTGGGCTATGCTCAAAATTAGGTATTCTTGAGGGACTTCGAAGGCAACTATCGGTCACCCGTATGTATAAAGCCTGACATTCAACTAGAAAGATGTCCTACTATATCAACTTAGAAGTGTATTCTTTAGCCCTATACCGACGATTGGCAAGTGGATAATCAAATTATATTATTTAAAATTTATATTTTAACATGCGTATAGACTTCATGCATACAAGAAAAGTAGTGTCAATTTTGGTAGTCAAAATACTTTAGAAAATAGTGCATCTGTTCTCATCATTTCTTTTTTTTATATAAAAATATGATTGTCCACAAGTCAATCGAACCGTTGGGCCGGAACCACCAACAACCTAAGAAGGCAAGGATGCCCTGTTAGCCTGGTGTTGGTGAATAATATTACCATCCTACATTTCACCGGGTCCATAAATCGGGTCCCGATGTCTTATGATGAAATATTATTCCTCTCTACTACCGAATGCCTTGTCATCAATGCCTAATACCCCAAAACGACTGTCCAATTTACGATCTTGCTTGATGGTTTTATATATAGCCAAAGCTATATACGTGCACTTATATGTCAGACATAAGTGACTAAAACCCAAACCAAGAAGCAAGGAAAGTAAACCAAAAAGACAAGAAATGAAAAAAAAAGGAAAGAAGGCTAACCCATCTCCAAAATCAATTTAAGGAAGAAAAGCCAAAGCGGTAGGAGGATTAGTCTAAAACATCCACCTGAGGGGACTTCTCGAATGAGCTATGAGATGGGCACACTTTACTCTGCTAGCCAGGAACAACCCCGAAACGCACGATTTAGAGACCTCTAAGCTATTCCCCAATCTTTCTCAAATATCAAAAGATTTTTTTTCTCTCCTTTTTTTTCTTCTCTTTTTTTATTGCAATCAATTTAGCCCGCAGAATTGGGCCCTGA
>NW_018237133.1:0-3051 GCF_001263595.1 Phalaenopsis equestris | reverse complement strand
AACTAGTAATTCTTCATTTCTCACAAACAAAAAAGATCAGACATACATGAAAATTTATTTTTTTATTAAAGAAATTATTGTTATGATATACAAGAAATTGATTTTTATAGGAACTTAAAATAAAAGCAAGTTCACTAGTAAAAGCAAGTTCACTAGAAAAAAAAGAAGTAATTTTGTAACAAAGAAAAGTCAATATATGAAGTTATTACTCTACGAGCTATAACTTTGAAATGACTCCAACAAACATGACTATTTTGGTTAAGATAAAAAGACATCAAAAAAATATGTACAAGCTTGAAACTGCGAGACTTTGTAGACATTCATGTTCATGATATAAACAAAAGAAAAATATGTTAGAACAAAATATTAATAAACCTAAAATCATTAATTTACGCTTCAAAATGTGAAGGCTAATTCAATTTTAGCAATGAAATTTACCAACCAAGATTAAGTTAATCCCAATAATTAGGAAAACAAAATTATTTTAAGAGAAATAAAAAAAGAATGAAAGACAAGAAAGAAATATACCTTAAAATTTGAGAGTTCTTCCACGAGCACTTATTTTTAGAGTTGAAACTGAAATATTGAAAGTCAGATAAGACTTGAAAGTATGATTTAATAATTGAAATATTATATATAGACTTGAAAACATGATTTAATTATCAGCAACTTAAAAGGGAAAGATTACCAAATCATTAGCATTGCTTCCATTTTGATCTTTAAAATCAAAACTCTGAACATCCATTGAATTAAAATTGGTTTTCAATTCAGCACTTGCTCCTGAGCCACAACAATCCTGTTGTTTCTCTTGTCCATCTGATTGACGTAAATAGAAATATTTACAAATTGAGTATATCAATTAATATCACATAATCAACAAAAAAAATTTATGATATGAAGTTAACTTCAGACATTCAGGCACTTACAGGTAAATAAAGAAGCAAGCTCATTGAAATTATTTTTATCATTTAAATTGTTCGTTAAGTGCATATAATTAGTGGCTTGCTGGTCCACATTATTGTCGGGCTGGGAAACTGGATTAGACTTTGCTTGTCCATCTTTGATCCATGACTTCGGAGAACTTTGTGCATGATGATCAAGTTGATTGAGACTGGAATTTAAGGACTGATAAGCTGAAAGTTGAGTTGACCTATTCATTAAATAAGTGTTTGTTGTCATGCATATTTGTTGAGTTCCCAGTTGGCTTCCAAGTGAATTCATTGAATATTGCGGGTAAAAATTATTTTGTTGTCTTGTATGAGGGAACCATGATCGAGGAATGGGAGCATGACCACTATATGATGGTTGATTCAGAAGACATGAGGGTGATATATAGTTATTTCTGCATATATTGGGATTAGATCTATTGATAGCCATTGAAAGAGAGCTACCATTGCATCCTCTTATTCCAGCATTTTCAAAAACTCGTTTGTTAAATTCAATTGTGTCTCTTTTCAAGCCTTTTCTGTACTTCTGCATAAGACAAAAATAAATTTAATTAATACAAAATCATCAAATTACAAATGAATAAATAAGCATTGCAAACATTGGTTTCATAATACCTAAAATGATTTGAAATAGGCACCATTCAATAATGAAAATGACAAAATAATATTTTTGCATTCATATTAAGGATGTTTTCAAGAACCTACTTGTAAATGACTTGCCACATTTTCTCTAGTAAGTCCTGGTGTATCCATAATATCAAGTATTTTTTTCGGGACTGCCCCTAAAAAAAATTCTTAGTTTATGAGTAGGTTGAGAAAAAAATGGCATATAAAAAATGATAATTATGTAAAAAAAAAGCATACTATCTATCCCCAATTGGTTAAGAGCATTGATGAACTTAGCATGGAGCTCTGGTGTCCAACTAACTCGAGCTCTCTTTTGTGAAAAGTCATCTTCAGATTCAGTCTTTTACGTGCACACTCCTTAGATCTTTTACCGAACTGTGAAATCTAGACATATTTAGATTTTGATTCATTGGCATTCTTCATTTCATGATGATGAGATCTTCTAGCCACATGCTTCCATATAAGCCTCAGTTCTTCAAGCCGCACGGGTTTAACAAGATAGTCAACTGCCCCATATTTTATGCCTTTCATCACACTTTGGAAATCAAAATCAATAGACAACACTGCATACATGTTTAGCTACATTAAAATAGTAGTTCACAAAGGTTAAAATATATAAATTTTTTGCAAGAGATTGTTAACTTACTAATTACTGGCAAATTCATTTCAATCACCACAATCTCTAACAACTTAAAGCCATCCATCTCTGACATATTAACATCAGTAATTACTATATCATATCCACCTTTATTTGCTCTTAACAACTCCAAAGCCTTAAGAGCATTATCAGATACTGTGACTGGAAAATTATAGGAAATTATTTAATAATCTGAAATAAGATGTAAGAGTAATTTGTATAAAAGCATGGAATAACTAAACAATAAATAAAATACATTTAATAAATTTGCAAAGACTGTGCGTCATGAAAACGTTTTTTTTTTCTAATTCATACAAAAGGAAGAGCAATTTTTAAAAATATGAAATAAAATATAAAAAGATAATAATTATGAAGGGCAATTAGATATAGGGCACCCAAAACAATGCTATTTATAGAAGAAGCACCCTTTTTCATTCATTTTTAAATTCTCACTCAAATATCAAATGTCATGATAAAACCCCAACCCATATTTTTAATTTTTATCAAATTTATAATAGTTTGATCGTGGCACACGTAAATGCATCGATTCATAATTCAAAAATCATTTATGTGATTTTCTTTAATTATAAATATTGAATAACTAAATAATAAAAAAATATAAATATTAATAAACCGTTAGGCAAAATCAACCAAAAAAAAAAAAAAATGTACATGACAAAAGCTTTCCTTTATTTCTTTTAGCTCAGTTAAACAGCTATTTTCTTTTCCCTAAATCAAACGAGGAAAAACCAAAAACAGAGAAAATGTTTCTAAATTCTAAACCAACATCTTCATCCTCCAACCACCATAAAACCTTATCAATCCCAACAAAAAGACAAA
>NW_018237132.1:0-843 GCF_001263595.1 Phalaenopsis equestris | reverse complement strand
TTTCTTTGGATGATATGATGGGTCAATCATTTGATTTATTAGTTCCAATAGTGGCAGCTACGAAATTTGCTATTGGATCAGCCATTTATGTTCTGACTTTTTGAGTCTGAGGGACTCTTACTGTCAAATTTATCCTCTAGAGAGAATCTTAATTCATTCTTTCTCTCTCTCACTCATTCATTTTTTATCATACTCCCACCCTCCTCCTCTCCTCTGATCTTTATCTCTTTCTCATACTCTCTCTCACTCCCTCTCACTTTCTCTCACTATCCCTCCCCATCTCTTTCCTTAGTTTTCGAGCTCTATCTATCTATATCTTGCTTCCTTTCTCTTGCTTTCTCTCACTCTTCATCCATCTCTCTCTCCCCCTCTCCTTCTCTCTTCTAATTCTCCCTCTACCTCTAGCTCTTTTTCTCTCTCAATATCTATCTCTTTGTTTCTATCGCTCTCACTCCCCCCCTCTCATTTTCTATCATTATTCATCTACTTTATCTCTTTTTTACCCTCTTCTCTCTCTCTCCCTTATGATCTCTTTCCTTCACAATCACTCTCTCTTTCACTCATTTTATCTCTCATCATCTCTCCCACTCCCCACTTACTCAATCTCTCGCCCTCATGTTCTCTCTCATTTGTTCTATTTATCCCTCCCTTCCTCCCTCTACCATCCCTCTCTAGCACTCTTACTCTTCTCTCTCTCACACTTTCTCTCTTCTGTCTCTCACTCCCCCATCTCTCTCTCATCCTCTATCTCTCTCTCACTCACATTAGAAGGATTGGAGTGTGGAAGGGACAAGGCTTATCTCTCTCCTTCTCTCTCTATCACTGATTTTTCTCTCTCTCTTT
>NW_018237131.1:0-951 GCF_001263595.1 Phalaenopsis equestris | reverse complement strand
TAGGGACTAAACCTAAGATTAATCAATGATTTTCAATAACACCGAATCAGGATAGAGATATAAAATTGCTCTTATTTAGCACAATACAAAGCTAAACCATTTATCTCATCTCATTTCACAAAAAAACTCTATGTAGTGGGAAAGATGCTTTTTCATTTTAGAAAACTTCATGACATAAACATAGTTTAGTAGCTATTAGTTTTAAACCCTACTTTTAAATTCTGCCAGTATTAAATAATTTAACTTTAATAATATCTTAAACAATCAAAATTAGTGAAAATAACTTTGATTGTTTTCTGTGAATTTTCTAGTTAATTTATCATTTCAAATTTAAACTTTTCTCATGGGATCGATATTTGGGACTTAAAAAGAAAGCCATATATTACTTTATAACAATACAAACACTTGTGTAGAATCTCAACTTTCAGTGCTTAATGTTATTATTCATAAAATACCACATCAAGTTTTTTGGCAGCATTGCAAAGCAGAGTTAATTTTATAAATTCTACACAACTATATTTTCCATGATCAATCACTAATGTCAAAACCTTTTGATGAAGCATACTCTTTAATAGAAGAAATGAGTACTAATAATTTTGAATGACCCTCTGAACGGGTAAATCCTAAGAGAGTAGTTAGTATTCATGACTCTGATGTAATGTCTGTTTTAGCATCTCAAATTGCTACTATATCAAAGAAGATTGATCAAATTGGAGTGAAAAATTCTAAATACCACCAGTATTAGAAGAAAATTCACTAAGGTAATTAATTGATACTCAATCATCTTATGAAACTTTAATGTTATAAATAATCAAAATAACAATCTCTATTCTAACTATTACAATCTTGGATAGAAAAATCACCCTAATTTTAGTTGGAATATATATAACAATTAAATGAACCCCTAAGGATATTTAAATAATCAAGGAAATTCTAATTATTGACCTTATT
>NW_018237130.1:0-663 GCF_001263595.1 Phalaenopsis equestris | reverse complement strand
TTTGTACGATTTGAGGATCATGTTCGAACGATTAAGATAACATGACCTTAAAATGAATCCCTTAAAGTGCACTTTTGGCGTTACCTCCGAGAAATTTCTAGGATTCGTTGTCCGTCATCGGGGAATCGAGATCGACCCGGATAAGATTAAAGCTATCTTGGAAATGCATCCTTCTAAAACCTTGAAACAACTACATTTCTTTCAGGGGAAGTTGGCATATCTGAGACACTTTATTTCTAATATCACAGGTAGGTGTCAGCCCTTCTCGACATTAATTAAAAAAGACGCCAAATTCGTTTGGGAAGAGAGATGTCAGCTAGCCTTCAAGGACGTTAAGAGATACTTAATAATACCTCTTGTTTTGACAGCCCCTATTCCAGGAAAATCATTGATACTTTATACCGCGTCCTTAGACGACTCTCTTGGAGCCCTCTTTGCCCAAGTCAATGATGAGGGTAAAGAAAACACACTCTACTATTTGAGTCGCCGCCTAATACTGACGGAGATAAGGTATCCACCTATTGAGAAGCATTGTCTGGCGTTAATTTTTGCCGCTTAAAAGCTTAGACATTACATGATTTCTCTAATCTCAAAAGTTAATTCGTTGTAATATTTGATAACCCAACTCACACTCTTCGGACGTCTAGCAAGATGGTTAATGAT
>NW_018237129.1:0-755 GCF_001263595.1 Phalaenopsis equestris | reverse complement strand
AAATAGATTGCAATTGTATGATATAAATGGGTCAGTTAAAAATTTGCAGATTATAAAAGAATGGTTAAATGATGAGCATATGAAAGTTTCAAGATGGGATATTAGATTTCAATTTGGGGATAGGCTCAGACTAGACCCCTTTTCTCTATATCTCAATCCCACAGGCAACTAATATATCGAGGTCAACCTATCAACATCAAGTAGAGGCCACCAACGAATCACCCTATAATCAGACAGTCTTAAACCCTGTCATTTAGTGAATATGTGAATAGAGTAGTATCTGAACTCATCAAAGTGTGGTGTACCTATACATGATATGTAGTATCTAAACTTATCAACATCTAGTACATGTTTCTGTGAAATGTAGTATCTGGCGTGCGAGGCGGAGGGGATATAGTGTCTGCATGTAAAAAAGGTGATATGATGATATTTAGATCCATCAAATAAAGGTATATGGTGTATCTATTTGTAGTGTGCAAGATGTACTATGTGATGTATGAAATGTACGTGTAGGTGATATCCAATGTATGCATGTATTAGTCAGGATATGGTGTCTACAGTGTAGTGTCGTATCTATTCTTTCGTGAGTGTAATATCTGTGTAATGTCTGTAGTATCTGTTCTTTTAAGAGTGTAGTATCTGTCCTTTTGTGATTACTGATTCTCAAAAATTTTGGAAAAGAGTTAGAGCTGTTAACGATCTAGGTATTCGAATAAGGAACAGCAAAGAGGACTACAACTAAATCCCCAAATACA
>NW_018237128.1:0-2879 GCF_001263595.1 Phalaenopsis equestris | reverse complement strand
AGCCGGTATCCTCCCAGCCTAGTCGTAGATTCAGTCAATGTTCTTTATGCTTGGAGCAAAGGTTAAAGAATAGGTATGCTCCTATTTGGAACAACAAAATTTAAACTGATTCAATTTATCCATTCACTATAATTTCTTGACAAGGAGAATGATGCTTTCGTATATATTGAATATCACATTAAAAACCTTTTTAGTATAATTAGTTATTTAAGAGTTATTAAAATTAAATATTTATTTCAATTGTCTATTAGTGACAGATAAGAAATTTGAACTCCTTTGTTGTGATTAAGTATTGCTTATCTAAAATCTTAATTTGTAGCTTCTAATATTACTCTTTGTGGGATCGATATCTAGGACACCATTAGAGACCTATATTACTTGAGCGATACGTATATTTGCGTTGATAAGTGTGACTTTACCATTATTGAATATTTTATATATACATCTTTATTGAATCTAAAACTGTTATTAAGTTTTTGGTGTCGTTGCTGAGGAATTAAAACTTTTAGCAGCAGTATTAAATACTTGTATTTTTAAGCATATATAAAGTCACTGTCAAGTTTTTGGCGTCGTTGACGGGGAGTAAACAAGAATCATAATTAGAGTAACAAACAAATTACGATTATTAGAAATTATTACTTAAATTGCAACTTATTTTCATATTTAGTTAACTGTTTTACTCTGTACTGATTTCAAAATGTATGCATAAATTTGGACCAGAAAATTATATACCCTACCATATGGAAATAGAACGCACTGTTAAAAAAATTAGAATAGAAGATTAAGAAGAGAACCTATAAATTCTGATGCAATGGAAAACAAAATGAACAATCAAGAAATAGAGAATGAACACCAACCTAGACCCCTAAGATATTATGTAAATTCTACAACAGATGAAATTCAGTTATTATCAAAAATTTTGATGTAGTTGCTAATTCATTTGAGCTTAAACTTATTATTATCCAAATGATACAAAACAATCAATTCCAAGGTACACCAAATGAAGATCCAAACTTACACCTCGCTAGATTTTTAGAACTATGTGCTACTTTTAAATATGACAGAGTCTCAAATGATGCTTTTAGACTTAGAATTTTTCCTTTTTCACTTAGGGATAAGGCTAAGATGTGGTTAAATTTGTTAGCACCAGGATCTATTAGAACTTGGGGAGAACTTTCACAGAAGTTTCTATCCAAATATTTCTCTGCATCCAAAACTTCTAGACTTAGAAATGAGATAACATCATTCTGTCAGATTGATAGAGAGTTAATATATGAAGCTTGGGAGAGATTTAAAGGTCTTCTTAGGAAGTGCCCTCATCATTCGTTACCAGATTGGTTGATAATTCAAACTTTTTATAATGGATTAGTGGGATCACTTGGATCGATTATAGATGCTGCGGCTGGTAGTTATTTAATGTCAAAACCTTTTGATGACGCTTATTCGTTAATAGAAGAGATGACTACAAAAATTTTTCAGTGGCCTCTGAAAGGGTAAATCCTAAAAGAGTAGCTAGTATCCATGATTCTGATGCGACATCTATGTTAGCTTTGCATAATGCTGCAATATCAAAGAAATTAGATCATTATGGAATGAATTACTCTCCAACACCTACTATGATGGAAGAGAATTCATCTGGATAATTTGTGGTTGTTCAACCTTCATATGAGACTTTAAATGCTATTAATAGACCCAACAACCCTTATTCAAACTATTATAACCCAGGTTAGAAGAATCATCCAAATTTTAATTGAAATAATAATTTTTCTACAAATCAATATGGGCGAACAACTTAGTGAACCCATTAGGAAACTCATCCAACCAAGAAAATGTTAATTATAGACCTTTTTATCCTCCAGGATTTAGCAGTAATACTCAAATTAAAGAAAAGAAGTTCTCTATGGAAGAGCTGATATTAAAAATTGGTCAACAATCGCTGAATCAAGGAAATCCATTAAAAATTCAGGGAAATCAATTACAAAATCAAGGAACTGCTATTAAGAATATCGAAAATCAATTAGGGCATATAGCTACTGTGTTTAGTAACCGAACATTAGGAACTTTTCCTAGTACTGTGGAACCAAATCCTAACGATCAAGGAAAAGAACAAATCAAATCAATACAATTACGAAGTGGAAAAGAATTGGAAACAAGAATATAGAAAGAAATGGAAACTGAAAAAGAGAAAGTGGATACAGAAAAATAAAATGATCATGAATACCCAGAATGAGAATATCCACTTGCACCAATGAAAATTACTGTGGAGAAACCTCCACCACCATTTCCTCAAAGATTGAAGCAACACAAACAGAACAAACAATTTTCCAAGTTTTTAGAAATTCTTAAGAAATTAACAGTAAATATTCCCTTCGTAGAAGCTTTAAAAGAAAAGAAAGTTCACCGATAATGAAACTGTTGCACTTAGAGAAGAGTGAAGTGTTGTAATTCAAAAAAAGCTTCATGAAAAGTTTAAAGATCCTGGTAGCTTCACAATTCCATGTGCAATAAAAGACAGATTTTATGGAAAAGCTTTATGTGCATTCAACTTTTGTCATTATCAATACTTACAAGATTAAGATTAAGAGAAATATCCCCTACTACTGTAACTCTGCAGTTAGCAGATCGTTCAATAACATATCTTAAAGGAGTTATAGAAGATGTATTAATGAAAATATATCAATTTATCTTTCTCATTATTTATCTTTCATGTGGATTTCATTATTTTAGATATGGAGGAAGATAAAGAAATACCTATCATTTTAGGGAGACCATTTTTAGCTACTCAAAAAGCTATGATAGATGTTTAAAAAGGTGAATTAACTACGAGAGTTAACGATCAAGAATTAAATTTTAACATTGCGAAATCTATGAAATACCCT
>NW_018237127.1:0-2457 GCF_001263595.1 Phalaenopsis equestris | reverse complement strand
TTGGAGGAAAGATGCTTTTTCAATCAAGTGTTGAGTATCATATTTTTGTACTTGGCTGAAAGTGACATATATGCTTTTATTGCTAACGAGTATGGTGACTAATTGTTATGATATAGTTTGATATGTATATCTATTTAATGTGTATTTCTCATTAACATTGTTAGAAGACATGGTGAAATATGAATGATCGTTTTTTTTTTTGAATTTTCTTAGTTGTTCAACTTATATTTGTTAATATACATTTAAGAGGATAAAATAAAAGAAAATATACTAACAAAGAATGTCTACAATAAAGGGGAAATAATACATTAATAGACAATGTATATTCCTTCTATGGATAATTTAGGTCATGCGATAATTTTGATATTATAATATATCTCTGCAAATTTAAGAAGCAACTCGACTTTGGAAGTTAAGTGACTAGAGATGAAGTAGTTGAAGATTTTACTGCTTAGAGATCGTGAGTGTTGCAAGAGGAACACGATTGGTTTGGGAAAGAGAGTAGTGTGAATTAGATGCAAGGATTCAAAAATGAGATCCACATGAGAGAAAATACATGTAAGTGTAGATATTTGGGAGAAATAAACTATCTAATTTTTCATTAAGCAAATAACAAATATATTGATATAGCTTAGACTAACCCTTGTACAATTGGAGGAAAAATCAAATTATCATGATTAAAATAAAAGAAATAAAAACACAATAATGGATAATTAAGAGAATAATTTCTCCCCTTAAATATAATAGTTGGCCAACAGTTCCCTTAATTGGATATGCATATGAGTACTCTCTCTCAAATTAGGGTGTATATGTCATACATCCCAAACTTGTTGCTTATATCATTTAAGTGGTGCTGAGGAAGAGTCTTGGTAAGAATGTCAACAATCAGATATTGAGTTTGGATATAGCTAAGTTGAACAATCCCTCTATTAACTTTCTCAGAGATGAATTGTCTATCAATCTTTATATTTTTGGCTTGATCATGGTGTACCAGATTCTTTGAAATACTGATGGCTTATTGACTATCACTGAACATCTTAATAATATTTTGGTTTGCTTCTTTCCACCACAACTTGCTTTTTACTTCTTCAAGTAACAATGTCCTCATACAAATGAATAGTAACCTTTGATAGATTTTCTATCAGTCAGTTCTCATGCACAACTAACATCAGTGTTCATCTTAATGCCACGGTTCTCAGCGTTCTTAAATTTTAATCCACATTTTGAAGTTGTTTTTGGATACCTCAGAATTTGAAAAACTATTTTGAAATGATCTTCATTTCGATCATTCATACGTTGGCTTACCATTCTCAATGAAAAGCAATGTCAGGTCTTGTATGTGATAGATAAATAAGTTTTTCAACTAGTATTTGATACGTCCCCTTTTCAATTAGGGTGTTATCTTTTTCTTTTGATGCTCGTTGATTAGGATCCATAGGAATATCTGTTGGTTTGTATCCCAACATTGTCATTTCTTTCAATAAGTAAAGGATATATTTTCTCTATGATACATAATGCCTATTTTGGGTCTAGCTAATTTCATTCTTATGATGTATCTTAAAGCTTCAAGATCTTTGACTTGCAACTTAGAAGCCATTATTCTTTAGATTTTTCTAGTTTCTTCACGTCATTGCCTGTAAGAATGATGTACTCTATATATACAATAAGGATGACTATCATATCTTTTTGATTTGATTTCACAAATAAAGTGTAATCAGTCTGACACTGATAATACCTATGTGTAAGAATAGTCTTTGTGAACCTTTCAAAATATGTTCTGGGTAATTGTTTTAACCCATACAATGATTTCTTTAGTTTGCATACTAACCAATTATTTGTGTTGTTCTTTAATCCTGGAGGTATCTCCATATACACTTCTTTCTCAAGATCGTCATCAAGAAATGTATTTCTAATATCTAGCTAATGAAAAGGCCAGTCCCGATTTATAACCAATGACAATAATTCTCTTATTGTGTTGAGTTTCATAATTTGTGCAAATATTTATAGTAGTCAATCCCATAAGACCGAGTGAACCATTTTGCTACAAATCTAGCTTTGAATCTTTTTGTGCTCTCATCTATTTTGTATTTAATAGTGAATACCTATTTGCATCTTACAACTCTTTTCCCAAGTGACAAAGTTGTTATGATCCATTTATAATTCTTTTTTAAGGCAAGAATTTCTTCTTTCACGAGTTTCCAAGTTGGAATAGATAAGGCCTTTCGTATTGAATATGGGATTTGCATATTATCCAAGTTTTGAACAAAGATTTGTAAGAGGATGATAGTTTTCAATATGCCACAAATTATTCTATCCGGTATTTTGTGCATCCTTGTGCTCCCTTCTTTTAGTGTTCATGATGTTTTGAGTCAACATCTGTATAAATACTTAGGGTGTGTGGAGTTGATCCGGTGATTTGCCTTCCTGATTTTACATCTTGTCCCTTACATGCTCATT
>NW_018237126.1:7332-8558 GCF_001263595.1 Phalaenopsis equestris | reverse complement strand
ATCATCACAACTTATTCCAACATTAAAGATAATTACTCTCCACAACTTCCATCCAAAACTTATGTACTTATCAGTTTAAATTAAGATGAAAGATAAATAAAACTACTCAGAATCCATGAAGAAAACAAAACCAAATTTTAGTTTAAAATTAGAAATCATTGTCAAACCAATAATAAGTCTCAATTAAAACCAAATGTGGTCTAAAACAAAAGATAAAAACTTATCTCAAGTCCTCCACCAAACTCTTGATGTTCCTTTGATTCTCTTCTCATTTACAACACTCTCATTATAAAACTAAAACAAAAGGATAAATTAAATATTTGGTGTGGTGCATAAAAATCTCTCCAAACTAACTCCCCAATTTCTTGAAGAAATTTCAAAACTTTCTCTTTCCAAGAACCCACACCTAAAGTTTCAATCTTCATTCCTTCATATTTTTCTAGGAGATGCCTTTGGATCTCATCAAAATATGTCTTGATTCGATGTATTTGACCAATAGATGCATCATTTCATGATAATTTTCGTTCATGGTGGTCACAACCACCTATTAAGCCAATGGGTGACTCAAAAACATCTTTGAAATTTGTGAAAACTGATTTTACTCATCTTGTAACTCCCTCTAGCGGGTAAGCGCGGGGTCTCGGTGCTTAAGTGCAGTCTTCTCTGTTTAACCGGCGCGTAAGCACCCGATCTGGCACTTAGATGCTTAAACTTTTTTGTAAAATTTTTCACCTTTTTGCTCCAATCCTTTAAGCATTTTTTCCATTTTTTCTTGTAACTACAAGAAAAACACAAAAATACCTTCTGTTAAAGCGCAATATCTCAAAAATAGGTACAAAAATGTGTCTAAAACAATATGTTTTTTAGGTGTATCAAAATCCCCCAAACTTAAAATGTTACTTCTCTTCAGGTGACACTTCAATCTTTAAAAACAAAATATGTATGATTTGTATATGAGTTTCTTTAGGAGTTACTAAAATTTAGATTTAAAAATATAGTAGTCTAATTTAGAAAACATAATTAGTAAATTAGACCAACTTAAATTTTGAAAATTTTTAATGTTAAAAACTATGAAAATATGAGTTTCTATCTAATTTAGAAATATTGTAAGTTCTCTAAATTTAGATTTTAGTTCTTTTATTTTCTCTACTTAAAAATGTTTATTAAAAATAATTTTACTTACTATATTATATTTATAGGCTTAAGATTTTATCAAATCTTATACT
>NW_018237126.1:1179-4581 GCF_001263595.1 Phalaenopsis equestris | reverse complement strand
TCTAGCCATAAGACTTTCCTATTGACTATTATTAGAAAGCTAGAAATGGAACGCTCATCATTAGAAATTCTACACTCCTCTTTACTTAGCTTGGAGTTCCACATATTGGTCCTAACCTCTAGAACTTAGTAGGTAGGGTCACCATGGGGGAACTCAAGATGAGTCACCCTTAGGACTGCTGGACCTTAGGGTCGACCCTGAGTGTTGGTCTAGGGATAAGGCACTCACTTGCAATCATTTACACTCATAATCATTCACTACCCTAAACCCAAAATTTCTAGGCTCTGGTCCTTTGATACTTTTGGGAGACTCATGTAGGTGGTCCCCTAAACCCACTAGCCCTAGGCTAGGGTTTGGCCAAGACCACTACATAGAGGACCCAAAATGGGGTTTCCATTAGTTCATGGCTTATTGATGATGGTTGGCACTCCAACTATACCAAGACACCCAACCTAGCCTTTTGCCTCTAAACTCTCCTGAATTACCTAGATACCCTTGGGGCCCCGAATTTGGCCAAAATTTCTAAATCTACCCAAAATACCCAACTTGACTCAAAAATCATTTTAGACAACTCGAAAACACCCAAAACTACCCAAAATCATCAAAATTGGCCAAATTACCAAAATACCCCTCACCAAAAAATTTCAAAAAATTCTAAAAAATCCCAAAAATTCCCAAAACCTGCCAAATATTTGGAAAATTTCATTTTTCTCAACTATCACATGACCCAATTTGGCCAATTTGACAATCTTTGATCGAAACCCACAAATTGCCCTTTAAAGGCCCATATTTTCCACAAATTACCTCAAATGTCTATTCAATTGGTCTCAATTTTCCCCAATTTTCAATTCTAAACTTAAATTCACCGTTGATGTGACCAATATAGGCCAAATACTAGCTCAATTGGTTCATGATTTGAGCACAATTTTGAGTTAGACCAAAAACCCAATTTTGGCCCTATGGCTTGGTTCTACCAAATTGAACCAATAGCCCATTCAATTGGCCACAATTTGTGTTGAAAATTATTCATAAAATCCTTATACATTAAAATTGACCTTCAATTGGCCTTGGTGAGACCCCAATTTCATTTGATTTCAACGTAAGTCTCAAAATCTCACCAAATTGATGGCCTTAGCACCAAAATTTCCTCTTCATTCCTTCATGAAAAATCTTCACAACATCATCCATGATCATTTGAACTATTCAATTTGGACTTAGCACAAGGCTAGTCCAACCTAGTCCCATGTCTAGCCCAACATGCCCAAATTGACCAAATTTCAAATATCCTTCAAATTGACCCACCAATTGAACTCAAAATCACTTCAAACCTTCACCAGAAATCATCAAAAAAATCATATACACATGATTGATCAATCAATTGGGCCAATTTACATGGCTAACCTAGCCCAAACCCAAACTTTGATCACTTGAACCCATGCATTAAATATGACCAAACCATCTTAAAGCAATAATATTAACTCCACCTCAGCCATTGGTTAGACTTTAAGACTAAGCCAAAACCAATCTAACCACCTAAAATAAGCCATGAACCAAAAGCCCAAAAATTAAGGGATCTTATTTCCAAAAATGTGCATGCTTAAGATCCCCTTACCAAATTAAATTTCTTTGACAGCTTCCCCTGGATTCCCTGAGCTCCTAGCCACCTCCCCCTACCATGGTTGGCCGGCCTAGTCCCGAGAGAAGCCAAAATCGAGTGCCACCCCCTCTTGAATTTCACCCAAATCAAACCAAAAACCTAAGCCACACAATGCACCCAAACATTTCCCTTGAAAGCCACCCTACCTCCACGGCCATGGCAGGGGTGCTAAAATTTTCTCAGAGAGAGCTTCCCAAATCACTCACAGAGCTTCCTTGAGACCTCCACAAACCATTTCAATCACTCCATTGTCTTGATTACCCCTGTGTAACCCTAATTTTGAGCTTCAAAATTAGGGCAGAAACAGGACATCCATGAAAACTCCACAAAACTTCAATTGCTTGTGCCCACACCTTCACAACAGCAATAGAAGACAAACCCTCATCAAATTAGCCTCTGAAATAGCCTCTACAATTGCTCTATACCAACACCCAAAATTTCCCTTGATCAAAATCATACCTAGGCCTTACATCAAAACCAGAGACTCAATCCCTAGTCTCTTTGGATCACGACAAACGTGCCAAGAGCTTCTGATTGAAACTTCACTTCTTATAGCCAAGGTCTAAAACTTCTCTTACTTCCGAGCCTATTTGAACTCTCCATTTTTTTTTGAGTTGATTTTATGGCATCATAACCATATAGATATGTTCTTCTAGTCTAGATGAGCATTTTAAAAAAAAATCATCTAATTTGGATAAGAAATGAGAGAGATCTTAAGGCTAGAAGATGGACGGTTCTCAGGCTAGGCTATCTGGGACGATGAAGGAGCACTGTTTGATCATGCGTGTGTCAGATGGACGGTCGAGGTCAAGTCGGACGGCGCTTCGGCACATAAACCGCGGGCCGAGTCAGCGCTAAGGTGGACGGTGGCGTCGAATGAGAGCACGCCGCGTGGAGGTTTAGAGCCGCCCTAGGTTGAGCTAGTGCCACACGTTTAAATAGATAAATAGGGATTTATTTAATTCAAAAAATAATCCCTAACTTAAAAAATTCATAACTTAGTGTAGAAAAATCATAAAAATAAAATAAAAATATCCTCTTGCTCACTTACTAGAGGAAAACAATGTGGAAATAATTTTAAGTCCATGTGATACATATTTTATTTTTAATTAATTAAATAATGATTTGAATGTTTTGATTCTCCAAGAATTTAATAATCACACTATGGCTTGAAATTTTAACATGTTGTTATCCCTATCTTCGGAAACATTCGCTGATTTTTTGAAAGTCAAAGAAGGTTCGTAGACAGAGAATCATATTTTTTAAAATTATATGAATTATTTGCTGAAATTAATCATGGAAATTAGCATATTGCTTAGAAAAATCCAAGAAAATTTCAGAAGGTTTATGATGACCAGAGATCCTTTAAGAAAATTTCTCATGAGCCAAGTAATTTAAAATACACTTAATCTTTAGAAACCCTAAATTACTAAGATAATTAATTTTGAAAGATACAAACCACAAAATGACTTGATCTTTAATCTCCACTATTTTTTAGGATACAGAAAACTCACCATAAAAATTTCAAAGCATTTTCAGTTCATTTGATAACTTAAATTAATTTTCAAGCTAATTAACATTTTAGCACTAAAATGATTTTTAATAATTAAAATATAACTTGAAAAATTATAAAACTTAGTTTTTTGAGATCTCTGTGATTAGAGGTATTTTCTAAAAATAAAATAATATTTAAAATAAAATTTTGATTTTTAGCCTATTTTAAATATTTAAATAATTAAAAATCC
>NW_018237126.1:0-605 GCF_001263595.1 Phalaenopsis equestris | reverse complement strand
CTTAGGGGCAAATGTGTAATTTTGGAAACCTTGCCCTAATTAACATTTAGGCCTAATTTAAAGAGGGAAAATGGGTAACCTCTGATCTTAATCAATTTATTTGATGCTTGAAACACAAAGGGGTTAATTGGTAGAATCCAATCTTATTTTCTTAATTAAGACTAATAAATTCCTAAATTATTAAAATTTGGAAGTGTATTAAAATTAAATGATCTTGGACGTAGGGGTTTGACTTTTGAAGTCAATAATTAATCAATTTAATACCCCTATTTTGATTTTCAAATAAAATTCAAATCATGAATCATGACCACCTAACGCTTTACCTTTTCAAAATTAATTAAGACACTCACTTAGGTGTTAAGGGCTTAGTAGTGACTTAGGCTAAAGCAAGGCTGATTAAATGAGGATTAGAAAAACAAACTCAATTAAAATTAGAACATCTTTAAAACACTACAAGCCTAATTAGGATTAAAATTTGGCTAAGTGTTTCAATAACACTAACTTGCCTCTTGCCTCTTTAAGGGTCTTCACCCACATAATCTTCAAAATTAAATTTTAAATGATAATTAATCTATTCTTAGGGATAATTGATACATTAATGTTCA
>NW_018237125.1:610-1095 GCF_001263595.1 Phalaenopsis equestris | reverse complement strand
AAAATGAAATTTAGAATATTTTGGATTTATTGGGAGTTTTAAGAAATTTTTAGAATTTTTTTTAATTTTTGGGCCATGGAGGGGCATTTTGGTAATTTGGCCATTTTTGGAAATTTTTGTCAATTTTGGCAAATTTGGATGTATTCAAAATGTTTGGAATAATTTTTGATCAATTTTGGGTATTTTGGCAAAATTTGAGAATTTTGGCCAAATTTGGGTCCCAAGGGCAGTAGGGCAAATTGGAGGTGCCTAGGGGTAAAAGGCCCAAGTTAGGCATTTCAAGTAGAATTGGATAAATATCCATTCTAAATGAGTCATAAACCAATGTATTGTGAAGATATGGTGTACCCTAGTTCCAAGTCAACACCAGGGTCAATCCTAAGGCCAAGTAGCCCTATAAGAACTTTTCTTGAGCTTCCCCCATAATGATCTTACCTACCAAATATTAGAGGTTAGAACCAATATGTGGAACTTCAAGTTGAGTA
>NW_018237125.1:0-438 GCF_001263595.1 Phalaenopsis equestris | reverse complement strand
CTTATGGGCTTTGACCGACAAGATCAACAAGACCAATATAGATTTCTAAATCATCAGACCTAGAAAGAAGTTTGAATTTGTGCCTGCTATTTGTTTCCGCTGGGGACTTTTTTTTTAACAAATAAGTGTCTGATCAAGGTAGGTAGTGAGGACTCTCACTGAGGATTGTATAGTGAGTTTTAAAGTTGTTAAGTGTGTTGTTTTGTTTTTTTCTTATAGGGATCAACATAAGGGTTAACCTCAAAATGGGGATTCAAGATACGAATATTGATATCAAAGGAGAGTCAGACATTTGGAACTGACTTCCAATAGAAGAAATCAGAAGTGTAGGACTGATCTTAAAGTAAGAAATGAAATTATTGGATCAATTCTTAGAGGATATGAATTAAAAATATCGGACTGTTTCAAAGTGAAAATTATCCGATCAATTTGGGAAAA
>NW_018237124.1:0-419 GCF_001263595.1 Phalaenopsis equestris | reverse complement strand
AAAATTTAGTTAAAATTTATAGTGATGAAGAAAAAGTTAAAGTTAAATTTTTCTTAATTAAAAATTTTTAGTATGGAAAATGCTAAATATAGTGTTACTATCTTTAGTAAGGAAAATTGTTTTTATAAAAAATTTAGATGATTTAGATTTTTATTTTCAAAACTTTAATTTCTTTTATTGAAAGTAATTTTCAAAAACTATTATTATGTTTTTAAGTAAAAGAAAAGTATAGACTCTTTGCTTTTTGAAAGGAAGAGTGGGATTCAATATCATCATTAAAGGCCTATCCATATATAGTAATCCTTGCCTGAGAAAAAGAAAAAGAAAAAGAAATAGAAAAGAAAAATTGAAAATGGGAGGAGAAACTTCAGGATTAGTGCCTAATAAAAATTGGTTCCACATCTGATCTTTCTAAAGTA
>NW_018237123.1:0-381 GCF_001263595.1 Phalaenopsis equestris | reverse complement strand
TTTTCTTTGGTCCTCTAACCACAGTAAACACGACAAACTTGATTTTAGTTTTTTTTTGTTTTAATTTTATTTAATAATTTTTTTAATTAAAAGGTGGCAAAATTTCTAGAAAATTAGGGCTTTTGATGATAGGGGTGTCCTCTGACCTTAGAAAAGTCAGGGAACATCCTTAGGTCATTAGGAGCAGACCCTCAAAATTTCTTATTTTTATGATAATTATTTAATTAATTATAATTAAATTTGTCTTTGTGGTTTTTAATTACTTTAAAATAAAATACTTAATAAATGTTTTTAACTTTTAGTCCATTAAATTTTCCTATGTTCACTTAGTATGGTGGTATTTTTTGTTTATTTTTATGATTTTTCTACACCATGCTATGA
>NW_018237122.1:0-2091 GCF_001263595.1 Phalaenopsis equestris | reverse complement strand
ATGTGTTTCTTTTCTTTGTTCTCCTTCAATGGGCTGGGGCATCCAGACCATCCCATCCGGAGGAGGCATGGCTGGCAAAAAAGGAAGATGACAACAAATCGAGTCCTGGTTGAAGCTGCAAAAGTTGAAGGGCAACAACTTTCAATCCAGTATATCAAGTTGATGTTTGTCAATCGAGTATTGTAGCCAGCAATCGAGTATTGTAGCCACGAAGTTTGGGCAAATAACAAAGATTCATTGGGTGGCTTTGGACACCCAACAGCTCGAGCCGTTAAAAAGAAATCTTTAGCAGAAGCTCAAGTGAAGCAATGCCCGCCTTGAGGCTGGTGTGGTGGCGGACTAAGATGTGCCAATGGTGGTCCATGTTGGAGAAATATTGAAGGAGCATGCCTTATTTATTTTATATATGAGGGTCTGTTTGGGGCAGCTGCAGCTTATCCAGCTTCTGCTGATAAGCAGCTTATCCTGATAATCTGTTGTTGACCAGCTGATCCGGATAATTTGTCTGCTGTTTGGTTGGTGCATCTGGAAAACAACTAATTATGGAAAATTGACCATTTCCCATTTTGCCCCTATTCTGAATAAGTTGTTTAACTGTTTGATTTGTGCGTTTTGTAAACAGCTTATTGAAAAAAATTTTAGTTCAATGAATAATTTGTGTAACAGAACTGATTAATCTGTGTAGCAGAATGTTATTTTTTCAAATGTCAAGAAATGAAAATGCAAAAAATTTTTAAAAAAGTTTTGATTACATCAAATAAACACAGTGACATATACGAAAGTAAAGTACATATTCACACACTAATATGGATTATAATAAGACCAAAAAAAGAAAAAAATAACATGTTAAAATGACAAGGAAAAATATGACAATATTGACTTTAAAATATAAAATCACATCATGACGAATGTTGCCCGGTTCTGATACCTCAAAATCCCGAGCAACCCTATTCGACTGGGGTGCGGTAGATACGGAAGAACTTGAACTATATGCGATGGTCTCCCGTTGTTGTACTATCGAACTCCTAGCAGTTATGTCCAATTGGGATATCGTAAAAATAGTTGCACTGTCGGCCCACCTGAAGAATTTGCAGTCTTCCGGTTCTTGTCTCCACCGCGGGCACCTGAATAAGATATGGAATATGCATATGTAAATAAAATTCAAAAAAGATAATGAATTAAAATATATATTGGTCTATGGTTGAAACATATATGCGCTTTTCATATAACCATCATTTATGAAACATTTTCTTTTTATTTTTCTCTATTATTATAATACCACCGTATTTGAGTAATAACCAATTGAAATTTGGAACACATAGGCATATTAGAAATTCTAAACCAATGCTAGCAAAAACAACCCAACGGACCATAGACCATAAAACTTATTTTCTTCACCCAACTTTCTAATTATTAACCAACAACCCAAATGACATCATCATAGCCTCTTAAAAAACCTACTTGGAAAAGTAGTAACACCTTCATACAAGTTAAGAAAGGGGTCTCATCGAAGCAAAAAATGTTAAGTTGCATAAATAGTAACACCTTCATTGAAGTACACATGCTTATCACCATCTCGGTAATAAAATGCTAAGTGCACACTATTTACATATCTAATATCAAAACCTTATTTTTTACATTTATACCATCCAAATCTTTCAAATCACAAAAAAACTATAACTATATTTACTTTTAAGAAAGTAAAACACACCTAATGCATAAGTAAGATGACATATAAATCTTCATAATAAAAATAGCATGGTCCCAAAAACAGAACTTAGAAGTTGATCCCACAGAAATCAAAACAGTTATAAATGGTTAAGATGTTTCTTGGAGTTGACAGTGTAGTACAACAAATATTGAACAAATATTGTTCGTAGTGCTTCCTTCTGGTGTTAATGCCATGCTTTCATCTTGATATTGTTGAAACTCTACCGACACAATTCTATGAAAGGAGTCATTGCATCTAAACTATCACGCGGTCCTCCAATGAAAGAAGCATGAAGTATAATAGTTTATCTAATAATATTACTTCATGCTTCCCCCGTTGTTATTAAGCATATATTCAGTAAAAATGTATGGAGAAGAAAT
>NW_018237121.1:0-555 GCF_001263595.1 Phalaenopsis equestris | reverse complement strand
TAAAAATTAATTAGAAAAAATAAATGAATGGTATCGGATTCGAACCTGCATCAAGTTTGTGCAGTAGAATACACAGAACTGCATGCCCACACAAACTGTTGTGATTTAAATACATGCACACACACACACACACACAGATATATATATATAATGTCTTTATTTCTGAACAAAAGGTTATTTGTATTCGACCCATTCATAATTCGAGCTTAAAAAATTTATTAGTGTTTGACTCATTTGTTTAACAAACGATTAAAACACTAGCTACTTAACGAGATGTTCACAAATAATGAGCTTTTTTACTACCCTAATCCTCTAAAATTTGAAATTTATCTATATAAATAAAAAATTTAATATTTTTTTGTAGTTTGGGCAATTTAATAATTTTACCTTCTCTTGATATATTTTTTTACCCAATACTTAAAAAAATAAGACATTTTTTTTTTTATTTTGCCCAACCTTAAAAATAATGTTAATTACACCCCTGTTCTAATTAGACACCCTCTCTACTATTTTAACAAGGAATCTTAAATCAGTTTTAGTAAATATGATTCATAA
>NW_018237120.1:0-1753 GCF_001263595.1 Phalaenopsis equestris | reverse complement strand
ATTGATCTAAAAGTTAATAGTATGAATGTTGATGAACTATGAATTGAAAGAAGCAAGATCATTAAACTGCTGGAAGAAAGATTTTAAGAAGAATAAGAAAAGCACGTCAAATTGAGGTGAAGAATTATAATTTTACATTATAGTAATATTTTTTAAATTATGATTATATTCTTTGTTTTAAATTTTCACATTTAGGTTCTATCTCATTTTAACTGCCAGTAATGTCTTCATATTGTTAAGAAAGAAGTATGCATGTTAGCAGTCTTACATAAAGCAACTGCATAATGGTTTACCTTTGAAGTTATTTGAGTAATGCATTTTCTTTTGATTCTAGTAAACATACATTTATTAATTAATTGATGAATGCAAATGTCTCATAAAGAAAATAATGTCTGTTATAAGTTAGAACAATCTTGTATGCATGAATGCTTATTTGTGCATGTTAAGAGGAGTTTAACCCTTTATCATACTAACAAGAGGCATCAATGTACGCGCATGCGTAGATTTAAGAGGAGTTTATCCCTTTATCATACTAACAAGAGGCATCAATGTACACACGTGCGTAGATTTTTTTTTTTACCACTTTAGAAAATTGTAAAATTTAGATTACTAATTATTGAGTCGATAGGAGAGTATAGGCTAGGGGTGAGCAGACACACTGCCATCTCAGACAATTGTGTGATTCAGATCAAGAAATTGTTGTGTCGATAGAATAATATTGACTAAGAATGATTAAACACATTTTCATCTCAGTCAATCGTGTAATTGAGATCACAATCTATTGTGATTATGAGATAATATCGGTCAAGGATATGTTAGGATATGTTTTGACAGTGTTCATAAGATTGATCTAAAAGTTAATAGTATGAAGTATATTAAAGCTTAAAAGATTATATCATAGAAAGTAAAGTAAAAAAAATTGCATGTAAAAATTCTAGAATTCTTCCATGAGTAAATATCATGAATATATGTTATAAATTATTATGATTTTTTAGAATATATTTTGAGAGACTAGCAAACATATTGTCTTTTTTTTCCATGGATTACTATAGTTTAGAAATCAAATAAAAATAAAAAATAAACGTAAAAAAGTTTAAGTTTCACGATCCAATTATTGGTTCCGCCTTGGTTAATTTCAAGCCATAGGTCGAGTCGTGACAGGATATGTTTATAAAACTTTATAATCTATGTTGGAGTATTCTTTTGTAGAGAAGTACATAACATAATTTTATCAATTCATGCTAAAGTGTGAGTTGGTGGAACCAGATGAGCACACAGTGACAAGGTGTCTTAGATAATTGAAGTTATATATCAATAATGTGACGTAGCAATAGCCGTATTGGTCCTTAATATATAGAATCTAGTTTTGAAAGTGAAGAAGCAATAATGTCACCAAAGACCATCTAATTTTATGGATAGAGCTCAATCCCAGAATCAAACAGCAATAGTACTCTTTTTGGAGCACCTAAGTTGTCCCCTCCTAAAGAGAAACTAGTTAAAGGTGGAGATCACCAACACTCTTAAATCCATACCAACTAGGAAGTCCTTTCAATATCATTATTTAGACATTGTACTTAATTGCCCAAACAAAAAGGTGATATCTTTCACTAAGTATGGAGCAATGGAACAAATGAAGAGCGACAAAAGAAAATAAAGATGCTAGAGAGGAGTATGAACTTCCAACAGATGAGGAAGTGATGCTAGTTATTCGATGAATTCTTCAGACAACCAACGAGAGAGCAGCACTAGCTTC
>NW_018237119.1:0-1597 GCF_001263595.1 Phalaenopsis equestris | reverse complement strand
ACCTCAAAAACATATATTTATCACTAAATTTTACCAAGCTGTGCCATATTAATAAAAATAAGACCATAATTTACAAAATAAACCACAAATTTATTAGTCAGATAAAGAGTCACATAGTCTACAATAGTCGCTTGAATCACTACAAAACCCTAGAGCCGTGTCACTACTGTGCTTCATGAAAATACATGCAGTCTCTGCATAATCACTAACCGACCAAAGTAATAATATTCAAGAGAATATATATATTAGAAATTTTTGGATTAAAAAGTAATTATAAATAGCCTTAAAATTCTTTAATTTATTTTAAGATGAATAAATTATTAATTAAAAATATATTATACAAATCTTAAAATAGATCGAATTGGTCATCTCGAACTACATCGCGCCCCATGATTCCAGCGTAGGGAAACTCTGAAACGATTCGAAATCGAAGAAGGAAGGATCCCCCGCCGGTCCGATTGAACCGCTAGCAGTAGCGGTTGGACCGCCACAATCCAGCAGCAAAGCGGAGGTGTCCAGCGTGGTCAGGCCGGTTTGTGGCTGGCGGACCGAGCTACCAAGACCGGACCACTCCGGCTCTCGCCAGACCGCCGGCTCGACCGGCCTCCCAACCTCCCCGATACGAATCCCCGTAACCTCCTGAACCATGCGCCGGAAATTCGCCGGATCGGCGTTGATGTACGTCGTCGGAGTTCGTTTCGAAACCCTAGATTTCCGCTTCGCGATCTTCCTATAAATTGAGCTCCGATTTTGGATGGTTGATACCTGCTTGGCGGATGAGGGGGGGAACGGAGGAAGGTACGAAAGGGTTTCGGAGGTGGAGGAATCATCGGAGAGCGAGATCTGGAGGGCTTTGGTTAGGGCTTCATTCTCACGGGCGTAAATCGGCGGGATCCAGCTCTGTGTTTCGTAGTGGTTCCATGATTGGACGGTCGAGCCGTTTTCTGCCATGATTGAACCTGATGGATTGAGACGCGTGGGGAAGTAATGGATTGGCTTTCCGATCAGCGCATTAATGGAGAGAGATCGCCGGAGGAAGGGAGATTGGCGATGATAGAGAGAGTAGGGCGAAGAGACGATCGCGACTAGGTAGTGGGGAACAAGGGAAGGCCTTCTGGGGATGGATGGAGGGTATTTTATAGAGGAAAAATTATTCGAGATCTTGAGGATGTTGGAGACTTAGCGCCTTCATTTAATGAGGCGGTGGGCGGAGGGTTAAAAGTCGGGACACGTTGCAAGATGTAGGCTGAGATTAATTTTTAGATTTTTTTTTTTTTTGCATTCATAATACTTGTTTTTAGGGCTGTTTATGTAATTAGTACCCGAAAAAAATATTATTTTTTATAAATTTAATATTATTTTCAATCCGAAACATTACTTTTTACAAATCTAACAATTCAATTCATTGATTGTTAGAAGGTAAGTTCATATTTTTTAGTTTTAGCACATTCTTAATATTTTAATTGTGACACACATAAATATATTAATTTTATAGTTCAAAAATATCACATTTATACTAAGTTTTGTAAATAGCAATGTTTCAATGTTTTGTTTGTTATGTATGTAGCTATGGCTTTGTTTTATTGTTATGTTTTCA
>NW_018237118.1:0-1040 GCF_001263595.1 Phalaenopsis equestris | reverse complement strand
TAAATTTTCCTACACAAGCCACTACTTCATATTAACAGAAAAAAATAATAAAAAAAATACTTATGAAGCATGAATAAAACACAACACAAAACTTTGTTTAAGTCAAAGAAAATCCAATAGAAAGAGTTTACAACAATACTAGATAAGTGTTTACAAAATTACAAGATAATGATGAACGCAATACTTAGTTTTTTCCCTATGAAAGAAAGATAAGTTTTTTTCCTATGAAAGAAAGATGAATTTCTCTCTAAATCCCTCGCCAATCTCTCCAGAAAATGGAGAAATCTACATCTTCATAGACTAATGCCAAACTCTCTGTAAAATCCTTTAAAATTCCTCCTTAAAAACTCACTAACTCTTTCCATGAGAGGCGCCAACCTCCTTATATAAATAAACACAAAACTCCCTCCTTTCTTCAAGAGACACGTCTCTTAATCCAAAAGGCACACCCTTTCACTCCAAGAGACACATCTCTTCATTCAAGAGCCTTTCAAGTTCCTAGGTTCATTTAACCATTTCATGGGGGTGTGCAAGCCATCCAGAAGCTTCTAGAGCATCCCAGAATGGCCCGGAATCGCCCAAAAGCCGTCAAAAAATGTCTCGACTGCAATAACACCAGAATCGGAACAATAGCACCTATTTATAGTCATGTATGGCGCTGTAGCGCCACCTTACGAGCATCAAACCTCTTTTGCTCCATTTTGGCTCTGTTTCGCTTTGTTTGAGCTCTGGTTTGTTTTATTTTTTTTTGTTATTTTTGTTTCAAATGCCTCCTAGTGTTATACTTATAAGATAAACATGAAAATATCATTTTTTTAAAGTGTAATTTTATTCAAAAATAAGTGATAAATATAAAGAAAGTTAAACATAGAAAGTCATATCAAAATGCACTAGATCAGAATTTTCTTTCTTGCTCAATTTGGCTCCAAATTGCATCGTTTTTACTTCATTTTCGCTAAAAGTCCATTTGTTATACCTGAAGACAAAAACATTCAAAATACAATCTTTTAAAGTGTAGTATCATTATATATATATATATA
>NW_018237117.1:0-233 GCF_001263595.1 Phalaenopsis equestris | reverse complement strand
ACACCATTCGCACTTAAATACAACCCTAGAATGGAGAATTTGAGATGATGGCTGATGTCCCGACAAAAAACATAACGTGATCTAATCCCAATACATCAAGAAAGCAAATTTATAATAATAGGATAACTAGAAGTGGACCCAAGAGACTCCACCAAAAAAGAAAAACCTGAACAAGTTATTTTAAGCCAATAGGAGGGTGCCTGCTACGGTCACGGGAAATACTGCATCTGTCT
>NW_018237116.1:672-1142 GCF_001263595.1 Phalaenopsis equestris | reverse complement strand
AATATGCCTTTTTAAGAGATTTCTCTACTTTACCAATTATAATTTCCTCAAGATTAACAATGGAAGAAGAAGAAAGGTTGATCAAAATTTTGAAAAATTTTAAGAAAGCTACTGGATGGACAACTGCTGATATTAAGGGAATCAGTCCTTCAATTTTATGCATAAGAGAACTTCAAACTCAGAGCTGATCCACAAAGGAGATTAAATCTTGTTATGAAAGAGGTTGTTAAGAAAGAAGTTTTAAAGTGGTTAGATGCTGGAATTATCTACCCTATTTCAGATAGTGCATGGGTTAGTCCAATTTACTGCTTTCCTAAGAAAAGAGGAGTAATTGTAAAAGTGAATGAACATAATGAATTAATACCTACTAGATAAATTACAGGGTGGCGAATATGCATTGATTATATAAAATTAAATCTTCCCACTAGGAAAGATCATTTTCCATTACCCTTTCTAGATCAAATGCTGGA
>NW_018237116.1:0-328 GCF_001263595.1 Phalaenopsis equestris | reverse complement strand
TATTAGGTCATCAAATATCAGAAAATGGTATGGATGTAGATCCTGCTAAAATTCAAGTGATCGCTAATTTACCTTATCCAACAAATGTAAGGGAAATTAGGTGTTTTTTAGGACATGTTGGATTCTACAGGCGATATATTAAAGACTTTTCAAAGATTGCTAAATATTTATGCCATTTACTAGAGAAAGATGCAATTTTCAATTTTGATGAAGAATGCCTAAAATCATTTAATTTATTAAAAAAAAAAATTAATCATTGCACAAATTATAATTTCACCAAAATGGGGAAAACTTTTTGAATTGATGGGTGATGCTAGTGATTATGCTA
>NW_018237115.1:0-784 GCF_001263595.1 Phalaenopsis equestris | reverse complement strand
AGATTTTCATCTTCTAAATAAATCATGTATAATAAACCGTATTTATATAATTCATACGTAATTTCGGAATATGTATTCTCATATATGTATACGACCTGGAATTTTCCGGTCATATGAAAGTAAATTTGAGAATTAACTCTCTCCTCATAGAGGAATAATTATTGTCATTCATCGGATAGTTCTGTAATACTTTGTAGAGTTAACTAATGTATTTTACAATACCTTAGCATACGAATGCATCTTTTTTGAAGAAGTGAGTATTTCTTTTGTAGTTTTGAGATCTGTAAAATCTTGTAATTCGGTACTTGAAGAGGCGATTTTTATAAATTTGATATTTGCAAAATCTCGTATTTTTCGTAATTCAAATATTAAAAGTAATTCATCATCCTGGATTTCTCTAGTCAGATAATTTTTTACTTTCAATGATTCCTTTAAAATGTTATTGTCATGAGCAATCTCATATTCTAATTTCAAATTTATAATTCAAGGATTTCTAAGTAATTTTTCAAGTCTGGATTAGACGTGTTATCGGTCTCACTGACTACGTCACAAATTTTCATACTTTCATTATCTGCATTTATTTCCTGCATAATTCACATGTCAGAATAGCAACAAGAGCATTTTTATTTCATTCAATATATTCTATATCAAAAGCTTAAACAAAAAATAAACTTTTTCATCTTATTAATCTTTTGTTAGACAAAGAGTCTATTATTTTTCCATTAATAAATGAAATGGGATTCAGTACAGTTAATTGTTGAAACAAAATCCCAACAGCTAGTTA
>NW_018237114.1:0-2868 GCF_001263595.1 Phalaenopsis equestris | reverse complement strand
ACTTCTTGACGACGGAGATCTCCTCCATCTTCTCTTCCAATGAGCGGATGCCTGTCACAATGGAGGTTAATTTCATGGCGAAATCGTCCACCATTCACAAATCATATGAGTTTACATATCCAACACCTAAACTTTTATTTATACATGTCTAACACTCAAATCTTTCTTATCACATCAAAAATATCAATATCATTATCTTTTTAAAAGTAATATACACCTTTTGATGCATAGACAAAGTGGTATTAAAGTGAACATCAAAATTTAGGTGTTAAATATGTAAATACATATAAATTATGCGGCATGTGTGTAAAAGTTTTCTAGAAACAAAAAAAAAGAAAAAAGATGAAAACAGAATAAACCAAGAAGTTAATAGGTTCAAGCAGGTGATAGTTAAGTCTCAATGTTTACTTCAGCATGATTTTGATTGTAAAGCTTCACAGCTCTTGTTTTTATGATATAGAAAACAATGGTGGCAAAAACATAGGTCGAAACATAATAACATTTTTAGGATGGAAGTAAGCAGAGAGAGAGAGGGAAATTGAAAAGCATGCTATGCCAAAGAAATCAGATGAAGTGTCACATCACGTTTAATGTTAGATCTTAGTCCAGCTCTAAACTTAAGAAGTGTCATTTAAGAATATAATAATAAGCCAAATTTATTTATGCATCCAAAGGTAGTTTTGTTTCTTGTTTCAGAGTGTTAAATTTATCAATTAGTCAATCATTTCATGATAAAAGCAAATGCTTCCAGTTAAGTAATTCTTCATATCATCCGAAGTAGTTCAAAGTTCTCCACCCAATATTTCCAAATATTTTTTCACATTGATCCAAAATACTTTTGCTTGCTCACTTAACTTGAATTCCATAAATTTTGCTTGATGGTTATTGTTCAAAAAGAAATATTGATAACCATTGCCCAATTAGAATGTAACTTTACAATCTATTGTCACATCAAATGTAGACGTGTCATTTCTTACCTTCCTAGTTATGTCGTCATCAAAGGCATGTTTGCTATCTATGATTATCATAATCTTCATTATGATATGCATAAAGTTAATTTTGATTTTTCCCAAGTGATTAACTTCTTATCTCATAATTATGTTAGCATTCAGATGGATGGATCTCATTGAGGCTAGAATTAACTTCTTGTACGTGGATGAAATTGAGCAATTCCCAGAATTTTAATCTACTCTTTAACTCAAATTTATATCAACACTCATGTGATTAATTCATCAAACAATTCATCCAACTAATAAGTTTGTCAGCATAACATCTTATATATGTATTTGGAAACTAATAGCTCAAAAAATTTGCACCCTTAATGACACCGCTCTAGAGTCCCTGGAAAGTGCTTAAGGACTGAATTTAATGGGGAGAAGTTGTGAAATAATAATAGAAAAAAAAAATAATCGAGGTCGCGGAGTTTGTAGGGCAATAGAAAAAGTTTAACAGCTATTCCGATTGAAAACAACATAGAGAGCCACGAAATGACGGTTGTGATAAGGCATAGCTGCCAAGAGAGATATACTAACTTTTCTTGAATAATCTACGACACCACTTGCAAAAGTAATATGACACAACACTCCTCGGGGAAGAAAAAAATAGAGAACACAATCTCTAAAAAAATAAACACAAGCAAGGTCATAAAACAAGAAAATAACATGCAAATAGTTCCCATGCAAAAATACCTTATATCTAATTAAAGCTAATAAAAAATCAGGTCCAACAAGGCCAATTGGTCCCCGTGGGTGGGATAGATCCCAAATTGGGCTTCATGCAGAAATTTTTATGCTATGGCAAGTGGGAGATGAGAAATTCCATTCCGCCCAAGACGGGACGCTCCTACTTCATAGGACTTCTTAAAGAATTCTTTATGACAGTTTTGTGCCAAATTTTTAAAAGACAAATTAAATTGCACATAAGACACTTGCGATGAATTTAAGATATGAAATTCCAGATTTTCTAGACACAAGCCCGTATGAATAATTACCAATCCTAATAACAAGGGAGCACACATAATTAAGACTAGCCGTTAGACGTTGAATGTCCAACATATAGTAGCAACAATTAGGAGTTTGGATTGTAGACATTTAATGTCATGAGCTTAGAGCAGATTGTGGAAGGAATGATGATCCTAAGGTTATTTGAAGTGCATGTCTTCTAAAAAAAAAAATATTTGATGTTTGAGTGAGGAGAAATAGACTAGATGATGCTATTTTCAAAGTTTAAAGAGCATAGAGACGCAAAGGCATGGCTGTTTTGATAGAGAACTTATCCGACTGTTAATTTAAAAAATGCAGCATTAACTGAATTAAAGTAGAATGGGGCAGTAAAAACTGCCAAGCACATAAAAGAATCTAATTTCCTTATGTACATCTATATGATTTAAGGACTCACCTGGTATTTAAAAAACAGCTCTAGTAAAGGATAAGTGGCAGATACATTTAGCGTGTTGGCTATATGAAGTGCTCGGCAAGCAACAAACGAATTATCATGATATCTGCAATGGAAAAAAGTTGATAGCATTTATAAGGAACTCATCATAACAGTAGCTTACAAACGTCATAAAAAATGAATCGGAAACTGCAAAATACATTAAATTCACATGGAAAAGAAAATCTATGTATCAAACAGAAAACTTATATTTTTCTGATATATGGAGTTTCCTTAGTCTGAATTAAATACGTAAGTTCAAATAAGGTCGAGGATGGTAATGAACAATATTCGGTGGCGTCCTGAAGTCAAAGATCTTTACCTATTAATGATGCTTTAGATTGAATGAAATGCTCATGTTTCCATTGAATTCAAAGTGAAGTAAAGATGCATAATGACGCCCTTTAAGTTTTCAAGTAACAAATTCTACACAAA
>NW_018237113.1:0-765 GCF_001263595.1 Phalaenopsis equestris | reverse complement strand
GAGTGCAGGGGAAAAGATAACGCTTGCAACCAAGAGATATAAAAAGAGAAGTGAGGAAGTGAGAAAGATATAGAATGAGTGAGAGACAGTGCCGGGGGAAAGGATAACGCTTGCTACCAAGAGATGTAAACAAAGAAAGAGAGAGTAAGAGAGAGGGAGGGAGAGAGAGAGAGCATTAGAGATAGTGACAGAGAGATGAAGACAATGAGAGAGAGCAAGAGAGTAAATAAAGAGAGGTTTGGGAGATAAAAAGAGAGATAAAGTAACTAAGAAAGAAAGATTGAGAGAATGATGGATATAAGGGAGGGAGAGTTACAGTGAACAAGAGAGGTAGAGGGAGAGAGAGTTAAATTGAGGAAGAGAGAGGCAGATACAGACGAATGGGTAAAGATAGGAAGCAAAAAAGAGAGAGTTAAAGAAAGGGTTGGAGGGTAAGAAAGAGAAGAATGATTAAAAAAAATTCTTGAGAGGTTTTGGAGGTGTGTATGGAGTTAGAGTGGGGTAGGGATAGAGAGATAGAGAAAGAGGGAGTGGTGGGAGTGGGGAGGGAGAAATAGAGCAAGAAGTGAAATTGATGGAGAGCAAGTGACAAAGAATGAGAGAAAAGAGCAAGAGAGATAATAAAAGAGAGGGTGAGAGAGCATGATATGGAGATAGGGAGCGATAAAGTGATAGAGAGAGTAATAGAAACGGATGGAGGGAGAAAAATAAAGAGAGAGAATTAGAATGTGCTAGAGAAAGAGAGGAAGAGAGAGCATGAGAGAT
>NW_018237112.1:0-6346 GCF_001263595.1 Phalaenopsis equestris | reverse complement strand
GGGATTTAAGGTTTATTCAACACTTCAAATTTGGAAAATTCCGTGTGTTTTTTTATTTTTATTTTTTATTTTTTTTTATTTTAATTGGCACCTCCTTCATAGCTCTTTTTAAGTATCCTCTTTGCATAATGTAATAAATAGAGTTTTCGGAATATGAAAAATCTCAATCGTGCACTACTTGTTGGAATATGCTTCATATGGATCTGGTTTTTGGAATGCTTGATTTAAGATTTCCCAAAATTCTTTTGACAATAAGATCGCTTCATACACTGAGTTGTGTTAGAATTCGAAAATACAAGGGGATAGTAAAATCAACTCCCATGGTTAAGGTAAATGTTCTTTTATAATCTTATAGGAGGATGTCTTCATTGATTATTATATTTAATGGCTCATTCTTCTATAAAAGTAGTAACACTTTACTGCTCTTTGTTGAATACGTGCCTTCTTTTTATTCAAATCGTTCTTCAACAGTTGTATCTTTATCAACCTTAGAAGTTTGGTTAAAACCTTCAGTGTCACCTCCCAATTTCAGACACCCAATTTTTTATGCTATTTGAGGTTTTTGTAGTGTTGTCGATAAATAGCATCAATGGATAATTTCTAAAGAATGTATCATCAAAGTATCCTCCATTTGCTATGAGGATCCATTAAAATCAAATTCATTTCCACCATAAGGCGACTTCTCATCGAAAGTTTTAGAACAGTCAAGAGTTGGAGGTATTGACTGGATGGAAATGTTGGAAACATTACAATTTGCTCCTTGTTAGATTTGTTGGATTTATTAGAGTGATTGTTGACAGCTTCCATTATAAGTTTGAAGAATGACTGGTTAGAAACAATGGTGAACACCAGGATGACGTGACATATACTTCAACCAAGAATGGTTCATCATTTCTTCTTTTAAGTTTTTATTTTGAGCATGGAAATAAAATTTGCAAGACTGGCAAATAGACTCATCAGTTAGTGGTAATCCTCCAGATTGTCAATAACTTTCTAGTAGTGGATTTCTTTTTTTTTTATCCCTCTTTGGGCTGGCATTTTTTATTTCTATATGAGAATGTTATTGACCCTGACCAAGATATCATTTCTTTGGTGGTGGTTTACGTATGAAAGAACATTGGTCTTTCTTTCTACCCCCTTTAGCATTCCTTTGGCTGGAGATTTCCAATGAGCAACAGAAACACATTCAAGTTGTTTTAACGTGTTCTTAGTTTTCTTTGACATGCAGATCTCCCATTATTCCTCAAGTTGGTTGTTGTTGTATTATTACTTTTGGAGTTAGAGGTATGGGTGATGCAGATGTCAGTACCATGGAACCCGCGGTGTCACGGAATCCTACTAAAATGCGGGATCGCAAACAGGCACGACCTCGAATTGGGGGCAGAGGGGCCTTGGATCTCCAATTTTAGCATATTTTCTTCCCATTTTTTAAATATTTCCTATTTATTTATTTTCAATTAGAAATTTTCTATTAGCAGACTTTTATATATGTATTGGACGGTTTGGATTCCAGTTTTTGTTGAGTTTATGATTTTGAGACTTTTATCTCTGAATTTTGCTCTCCGAAGTGATGCATCCTTTCATTTTGCAAGTGATTTGTCTGTATCTTGCTCAAGAAACAAATGGTAGAACCTCCTCGTCACCCATATATCACCGTATCGTCATACAACCTGCTGTTTTCGGCCATAAAAGTCATCAAACTCACATCTACCCGCTATTTGGAAGTAGAAACTCGCTATCTTCTACTTCTGGGTCGGTGTCCTGCCGCCAATCAATGCTAAACTGCTGTCCAACAACAGATTCCGCCTTGCACCTCTTCCAAATACCGTTGCCCTCTCAGATTTTTGTTCCCTTGTCATTCCACAACAACCTCCTTGCATAACTCTCTTCCTAAATACCTTCTAGAAGCCTAGACCCTCAACGAGATGTCCAGAAACTTAGTATGAAAGATATGCAGCAAGAAAATTTTCAACTATAGCAAAGGCTTTCCGCTTTTGAGATAGACAATCAGGTGAGGTCATTCATAGCCCCAACAGTGACTTCAAATTGAGAGAAGGAAGTGAATCCCTTCCACCAAATAGTTTCCATGGGTGAAAAACCACTATCATAACGATTAGACTTGAAATATCAAAGGAAAAGCCAGGATAGTGAAACTGGAGTTATCGGATTTTGACGGTCGAATGGATCCAGATGACAATGGAGTAGTACAAGTACGTTTCTCGGGACAATAGAATTGACAATCATCAAGCTAAAAAAAAAACGCTTCATTATGGTGAGAGAATCTGAAGCATCTTGGAAAGCGGGAAAGGGAGTAAAATTACTATGTTGTCCAAAATAAAATGAAAAATGCAACTCATGTATTTGCCAACACATTGTATACAAAACATATTCTTAAGGTTACATCAATTACAGTAGCAAGAATTCTCGGTAAAGGAGCACACTAAGTTTGATGAGCTAGGGGAGCTCGAAGAGGACACACTATCTCAATATTTAAGAGAATTGAGATCTTCCATTGACAACATGGAAGAGTTACAATCCCATTGGACATTACATGATATTCAGACCCTAGCTTCAATGCAAAGAACCATTACCGGATGACCGCCACACCTTACATGCACAATTCAACCTTAGGATCAAGCGGCAAGAGAACACTCAGTGGAGCATCCCAGCCGACCCAGCCCAAGAAAAAACCAATTCAAAGTGAATAAAAATTGAAGACCTCGAACACTCTCAAATCCATCTCAACAAAAAAATGTCTCAAGCGCCATGATTTTGGGCACATTGCATTAGATTCCAAACAAGAGGATGTTACTATCACCGAGAATTGAGTAGTTAAGAAAATGGCCAATGACACAGGAGAGAGCAGAAGCTTTAAAAAGGGTCTCAACTTTTAGCTAATAAGAATAGTAATTAAAATTGAGTCCATGAGACCGACTACAATTGGATTAACATTAGTTGTTCTAGAAGACAGTGAGTCTGAGAAGCCCATATCAGAAAATGGACGGTCCTTCTTGAAGGAATTGTCAGAGATCATGACTGACAATTTAACTATTGAGTGGTTGTCACTAGAAGTAATCCAACATGTTATAGCTTTCATTCCAAAGTTAGTTCTTTCATACATGCTTGTTTATTCTATGAGACCAACCGAGTATGAGAAATGGGAGAAGCAAGTTATAGATGTAGTGGTTCAAGAATTGGTTCATGAGAAGACCGGTTCATGTGCAATTCTAGCACAGGTTGTGCTAAAGAAAAATGGTAATTTATTCAATCAAGCATAATTAAGAGCGTATATGTTTTCAAATTGCTTGAAATGGATGTGACCGCAGATTTGCAGTGGGACTAACTCAGACACAACAAGATCATAACTTTGTTATGATGATGATAGATCAATTCCAGAAGCTTACTGTAAAGTAGATGAAGCTCCTCCTACCTAGAGAAAATGACGTGGATGTCAATACCATAGAAACTGTAGTGGCGTGGATCCCGCTGAAATGCAAAACCACGAATAAGCGCGATCTCGAGCTCAAAAAGATGGGTGTCAGATCTCCTATTTTAGCATATTTTCTTCCCTTTTTATTTATTTCTTATTTGTTTATTTTCAATTACATATTTTCTATTATCGGACTTCAATATATGTGTATTGGACTATTTGGATTACAATTTTTTTTTTAGTATATGAATTTGAGAGTTTTCTCTTTGAATGTTGCTCTTTAGAGTGTTGTATCATTTCCTTATGAAAATGGTGTGTCTGTATCTTGCTTAAGAATAGGTGGTGGAACCTCCTCGCCGCTCGTATCTCACCATATCATCATCCAACCTGCTATTTTCTTCCAGGAAAGCTGTTGAACTCGCGTCTACCCTCTTTTTAGCTGCATAAACGAGCTATCTTTTGCTTCCGGGTCACCGCCACACACCTGTCAATGCCAAACTGCAGTCCAGCAGCAGATTTCACCTTATAACCCTTCCAAATAACATCGACCTCGCAGATTATTGTTCTCTTGTCATTCCACAACAGCCTCCAATACCTTCTAGAAGCGTAGATCGGTATCAATGGTGGAAGACAGCTCATTCGGTGCACAAAATTGCTATTTGAGACCATATATTCTCTATATTTGCAAAATATGCGGAATTGAAACCCATTGATTTCTAAGAACATATAGCCAAATGAGCTCTAAACTACAAACCAATATGAATGGAATCCCAACAAACTGCAATAAAACCAGCCAAGAGCTTTCCAAGCCATGGTTACAGAATGACTGAAGTTCATTAAATAAAAAAAAAATGGATACGAAAACCATTAAGCAACAATTGAAGCACATCAGTAAACTCAATGATTAAGGAATTAAAGTGAGAAACCATGATGCATCTATTTTAAGCAAAATGAAAGGGATTTCAACAACCTGCAATAAAACCACCCAAGAGCTTTCCTAGCCATGGAAACAGAGTAACTCATTGAATAAAAAAAGTAGATATGAAAACCATTAAGTGACATTTGAAGCAGAACAGTAAACTCAAAACAATAATGGACTAAGTGTGGCAAATCATGATGCACTTTAACTTGCTTCCAATATAGATTTCTTCTTTCATTCATTAGCATTGATTCATTTGCAAAGCTGATGTTATATAGTAAATTCAAGCTCACTCAGAAACATGGTATTCATTTCTTCAGCAGTGAACTAGATTATATATTCAAGTAATTAAGGATATAGCAAAAAGAGCAAAAGCATGAACCAATCTTAAGATCCACTGGAAAACTAGAAGCAAAAAAATTATGCCCATGGAAAATTTGTAAAATCAGTGCTCGGAGGGAATAGAAGTAAGAAGCAAATTATATGCGTCTAAAACAAGAAGGATAAAAAATATGAAATAGAAAAAAAGCTACAGCAAAAAAACACAGCTTTTCCAACTTTTATCTTGTTCAAGCATCTTGAAAAACAGATTCAAACTTGCCTGTAATGTTAGAAATTGGAAATAATTTTTACTAAGGGGCAGTTTCATATCCCTTTTTTAGGCAGAATTTAAACAAAATTTAGCTTAAATATTGGCAAAAAAATTTTAGACACTTTAAATCCTGCTATTCCAGCCTCGTTATTGGTTGAATTCAGGATAGAAACGCTACCATTTACGGGATTTAACGGATATAAGGATTTCTCCTCCCAGAATTCTTAAATACTTAAATAAATAGCTTAAAAATTATGCAGAATTTCACAGTTATCATGCCGATAGTTTTCATGTTCTAATCCTCTTAAGATTTACGGATTTAAGGACTTCTCCTCTGCAGTAGTTTTCAGGATTTAGTCCTCTCAGGCTTTACTAAATCCCAATCGTAGTAAAACAACCCCAAAAAATCAAAACCTGCAACAGCAAGCTTCTCATGAAAATTTCATAACATCAATTAAAGAAAAAAAATGAAACAAAAATTCTCTGACTATGACGTACTTTATCTGCATATTCCAAGCTGACAGATTCACATATCTAGCAAAGGCTCCTTCACAGGAAATAAATTTAACCATAACTCCAAATTTAAAGCTGATAAAAAATTAGAAATAGCAAATTTCAATTCTGTCTCTTTTCATGTTTTAAATGAATTTGAAATGGCTAGAAAAGGTTCATCAACCGTACTAAACCTTTGATCCAACAGATATCCCAAGAACCAATTACTGAAACTACGCTCTCTTCGAGGAGGACAAAGAAACGAACAAACGAACACTCAAATTATAAAATTAACAAAACCTAATCCCCATAATCTCCCAATTTATTCAAGGGATTCATCAATCAAGACACCTTAAACGGCAGCCCTAATGCCCGAGAAACCACATATCAATCCAAAAACCAAAAGAAAGATGATAAACAAAGAAAACAAAACAAAAGAGCCCCAAAAAACTCACTGCCATGGTACGCGCTGAATTCCAGGGCAGAAGTCAAACTTTCGCCTTTCCAGCAGAGAAGAAAGCCCTCCTACAAGACGGTGAAGGAACACAAGGCGAATAGAACCCGCATTGATGAGCGTCAACTATTCTAGATTTTACCACGTAAATAAGCTAGCAAGCGCACAAAAACCGCAAGTCTGCCGCGCTTCTTCCCCTCCCACCCTCCCTCTCTCTCTCCCTATTCTCTTCTTACTCTTTCCCGTCTTCTTCTATGAACCCCACCGAGTTAAAACTGTTATTGATTCAGTTAAACATTGAACTAATTTAATACTATTTTAGAACACATCTCATCCTATCGCCAATTAAATCAAATTTAACCTACTATGATCACACTGTTTTTTCTAACTCCCATTAGTATTTGATCCCATTTTTATTTTATTAAAGAAAAATTTACATGCATACCACTCAATTTTTAT
>NW_018237111.1:0-229 GCF_001263595.1 Phalaenopsis equestris | reverse complement strand
TGACATCCATTTGGTCTGCGAAACCATTATATTTGTCAACAATTTTCTCTATTTAATATGAAAAATTAAATTGGGTTTATATTAAGTTGGGCTCTAAAAAGTTTCCAATGAGGGTAAGCCCTTATAGTTAATTACATCTTTCGATAACTAAAGTCACCTAAGAAAACTCTCGATAAAAATTAAGATATATTGTATTCAAAGAGGTCAAAAGGATAAGACTTTTTAACTA
>NW_018237110.1:0-1078 GCF_001263595.1 Phalaenopsis equestris | reverse complement strand
CCCACTCAATGTACACCCTACGCACTTGTGTACGGCTCTGAGGCTGTACTGCCATTGGAAGTTTAGACACCATCTCTTAGAGTCACCGTCACCAACTAAATTACAAACAAATAAAGTGCAATGCTCAGACTTGAAGAGTTGGAAAGTCTCAAGGGAAAATGATTAGAAACACAAAAACATCTGGAATTTTACCAAGCAAGGATGGTGTCGGCTCATGATAAATTAGTTTGCCTGAGGGCATTCAAAGTTGGTCACCTTGTTCTAATTCTGAAAGTCACACCGCAAGATATGTGAAAAATTTGAACCAACTTGAGAGTGATTATTTATCATAGAGAAAGTTTACTCCGAAGGATATTGCTAACTTATGGATTTTTGAGGTGAAAGACCTATGCTGCCAGTCAATGACCACTACTTGAAGACATACTACTTGACTTGATGTTGCTTGAAACCAACTTTTTGAAATTTTGATTATTCTGGGGTTATTTATTTGGCCAAGGGTCTTTGACTGGGTCTAAAGCTTTGCAATAAAATTAATCTCAATAAAATGAAACTTTTGGAATTTATCCACTTTAATTTCTTCCCTTTGTCTCTAATTTTGAAATTTCATTACATCAAATTAAATTACATAAATAAAATTTGCACCTGTACAAATTAATTTTTTTTTAATGAATGCTTCATTTTTTTTTTATTCTTGTTTGTGCTGAATTTCAACGCATTGGCAGTTTTCTGACTTCTGCAGAAAAATGTCGAGAAGAAAGTTAATTTTCGCTTTTAGAGACGGCTTGAATCTTGCACTCAACAGAGAAAGGGCAGCTTAGGGTAGCATCGTAGACTTTAACTTAGACTTCGGTTAGGTCAACGTAAATTATGGGGGTCCTCTGATGGATATAATCAGCGGCTAAGAAAAAAATATGATTACCGTCATTACTGTGGATAGGTACCAAAGAAGACTCCTCACCAAAAGAGGAAGAAAGTGATAATACAACAAAATTTGATGGAAGAAAGTAGTCGTTTGTCGTCAATGATAACCACATCAACCAATGATAAGTGCTGATGAAGAGAGAATGTCGGCTGCACC
>NW_018237109.1:0-386 GCF_001263595.1 Phalaenopsis equestris | reverse complement strand
TAACTTTATTAGATTTACATAAAAGTCACTTAATTCCTGTCTATTTACATATCTAATATCTAAACTTCAATTTTTATATATATGTCATCTTACCCCTGCATGAGAAGTTGTATTTCACATTTTGCATTGATTTTGTTTTTTTTACGTGACATGAAGGATTTTGGTGGTATGATTGTAAGACGTAAAGCTTGGATGTTAGATATATAAATACATGAGAGTCGGGTGGTATATATGTAAATTTCCATTTTTTCATTATAATTCGGCTATTAAAAAATGGTGATGGGGATTTAGATGCATACCACCCAATTCTTTGTCTTAACATTATAATTTAGGGATGTAAATACATCAAAACATGAATTGCAATGGAGTGTTCCACTTTAAATAAC
>NW_018237108.1:0-531 GCF_001263595.1 Phalaenopsis equestris | reverse complement strand
AGTAAGTAATTTAAAGGAAATGAAATTTAAAGGTTTATCTTCGATACTGCCAGGAGATACAATGCACCCGTGTACAAGAAAGAAAATGAAAATGATAAAGGTTTATCTTCGAGTGCAAATTTTGAGAATACCTATGGATAAGATTGTGAGAAAACCTTCAAATATAACGATAATCCTAATATGACTTCTTAAAGAGGTTAAAAACGGGTAAATACTTTAATTAAAAAAAAATGTTAAATCAAAACTGAAAATTTATGGTTTGATTTATCAATAAATTGCATTTTCTTGGGACATTCATGTATAATATTTTTCATATAAATTTAATGCATAAAAAACTTGTACTTGGTCACTAAGTGATGTAATTTATTCTTGAAAATTATGGTTGCTTTTAAAAAAGCATTAGATTGATATAGCTGCAGACAAGAGATGGTTTACGAGAGTAAAACTATTGTTGATATGTATTATGATTGTAGTTTTTTTGTATTACTTTCTTCCGGATAGTGATATATTGTTGTATGTTGATTTTGAATG
>NW_018237107.1:0-1264 GCF_001263595.1 Phalaenopsis equestris | reverse complement strand
TTTCAACAAAAAGCAGGCCGTTGTTTATACCCTGCAGCCGGCGTTTCGCGTATTGTTTTTACCCTACTGCCTTGATCCGATCTGCTATCTCCTCTTCCCCCTCTTCTTTAGTGAGGAAGTCGCGAGGAGCTTGCCCGAGAAGAAGGCATCGACGGGATCAGCGGCATGTGAGGGAGAAGACGTGTTCGTGAGAATTTACAAGGACAAAGAATTTACCCTCACCGAATTTCCAGATCCTTCGTTTACGGTTTAGGGCGTTACTCTGGTGAACTCTTCATCTTCCTGCTTGGGAGCTCTTTTACAGTTCGTTATTCCTTAGCGTCTCTCCCAGTTAAATTTTATTCGTCTTCTTCTCTAAAAGAGCAGGTTTTTATAGTTTTTACATCAGGACAATAGTGTTAGGTGATTTCTGCAATGGGTGTGGGGAGGGCGCTGCTACTTGGGACGGTTTGGTGCACCGTAACTTGAAAGAGTCTCTCCCTTTCAGCAGTTTTTGTAAGTTCTATGCTTTCATTCAACTTCTCTATCAGACACCATATCTCTTTGATACTTTAAGAAGAAGCCAGGAAAGAAGACATACAAGGTAAGAAGCTAAAAGGCAAAAGGCATTGGACCAGCTTTTGCCTTATCAAATATTTGATTTTGAAGGCATTTTCTGAGCTATGGATGGTAATTTCATCCTCATGAGGTTGGTTTTTGCTTGGAACAGATTTAAGTAACATTTTTTTTTGTCATAATTACGTAAAGTATTCCATTAATTGATTTTAGCCATTCTGAAGGAAAATTTCAAATTTGTATTAATAAACTAGGCCTTTGATTATCTTACTCTAGTTTAGGAAATTTGGACATACGTGCCAGAAAATTCTTATCTATTTAAATATGTAACGCCTAAAGTTTGATTTTTCACATTTATAACACCACCTTGGGAAGAAAATTCTATGTATGAAAAAGTATATTTCACTTTAAAAAAGATAGTGATTGTGGTATTTTTGAAGCGATGCTTATGAGCTTATGATTTGAGTTGTATGCATGTAAATTTGAATTTAGGTGTTGGATATGTAAATACATAGGAATTTTGTGGTATGTATGTAAATGCACCATAGAAGCACAAATGTATTGGATGGATGTTTTTTTCAAGGGAACAATCCGCATAATATGTGTTAAGAAATCACGATTGTATGATATAAACAAAATAATTTAGAACTCTTTCAAGTTTTTTTGGCGCTCATTGCTTTACTACTGCAACTTACAAGTTGTGTAAATG
>NW_018237106.1:34323-39723 GCF_001263595.1 Phalaenopsis equestris | reverse complement strand
CGGATTATGTAATGCACCTACAACATTCCAAAGATTTATGATGTCTATATTTAGTAAATTAATTGTTGATTGAATAGAAGTGTTTATGGTTGATTTCTCTGTATTTGGAACATCATTTGATGCATGCTTAAATTTTCTTGAAAAAGTTTTGAAGTTATGCGAAAGAATTAATTTTTGTTCTAAATTGGGAGAAATGTCAATTTATGGTTGCAGGAGGAATAGTGTTAGGGCATAAAATTTCAGAAAATAGTATGGAAGTAGACCCTGCAGAAATTCAAGTTATATCTAAATTAACACCTCCTACTAATGTAAGAGGGGTTAGAAGTTTTCTTGGACATTTTGGTTTTTACATGCGTTTTATTAAAGATTTTTCAAAAATTACCAAACCTCTATGCCAAATTTTAGAAAAGGACAAGAAATTTGAGTTTATTGAAGACTGTTTAAATGCCTATGAGTTATTAAAAGAAAAGCTAATCATAACCCCTATAACTGTTTCACCCAAGTGGGAAGAAACCATTTCAACTGATGTGTGATGCTAGTGATTATGCTATTGGAGCTGTTCTTGGACAAAGGTATGAAAAGAATTTTAAAGTTATGTACTACGCTAGTAAAACTCTTAAGGATGCACAAATTAATTATACTGTTACTGAAAAAGTGTTATTGGCCAATGTGTATGCTTTAGATAAATTTAGATCTTATTTAATTGGAGCTAAACGTGTTGTGCACATTGATCACTTTGCTATTAAATAACTAATACAAAAGAAGGATGCCGAACAAAGGTTGATTAGATGGATACTTTTGATGCAAGAGTTTGATCTTATGGTTATTTATAGAAAGGAAACTGATAATCAAAATGTTGATCATTTGTAAAGATTAGAAAACCATGAATTATCTGACACTGACAATGAAATTATAGACAGTTTCGTCGATGAAAAACTTTATAATATTAATGAGTGAAAAATACCATGGTATGCTGATTTTGTTAATTATATTGTAAGTGATATTTTTCCACCTATGCTGACACTGCAACAACAAAGGAAATACATTCATCATGCGAAAGCATATTTTTGGGATGAGCCTTATTTATATAAACAATGTAAGGATCTGATTATGAGAAGATGTGTACCTTATGAAGAAACTGAGTTGATATTTCAGAAATGTCATGATTCGGAATTTAGAGGACATTTTGGGATTGATTAAACTGCTTATAAAATTTTACAAGATGGATTTTATTGGCCTACTATCTTTAGAGATGTTTATAGATACATAACAACTTGTGATCGATGTCAACAAGTAGGCAATATATCTAGAAGAAATGAAATACCTCTAAATTTCATGTTAGAAGTTGAGATCTTTGATGTTTGGGGATTAGACTTCATGGGACCATTTATTCCTTCATTTGGGAACTTATATATATTAATTGCAGTAGACTACATTTCAAAATGGATTGAAGCACAAGATTTACCTCGTTGTGATGCTAAAAGTGTTTCATGATTTTTAATGAAAAATATTTTCACTAGATACAAAATTCCTATAATGATTATCACTGACGGAGGATCCCATTTTAGGAATAAATATATTCAGAGATTGGTAGAAAAGTTTAATATTATTCATAGAATCTCTACTGCCTCTCAAACTAGTGGGCTAGCTGAAGTTTCTAATAGAGAGATTAAACAAATACTTGAAAAGACTGTAAACCCTAGTAGAGTAGATTGGTCCACCAGACTGGATACTACATTATGGGCTTACAAGACTGCTTATAAAAATCCTTTAGGAATGACTCCTTACAGACTGATTTTTTGAATGACTTGTCACTTACGATTAGAATTGGAGCAAAAAATATATTGGGCGCTTAAAGAATTCAATTATAATTTGAAAGATGCTGGTAAGAAGAGATTGTTACAATTAAATGAATTGGAAGAATTAATAAATGAATCTTATGATAACGAAAAAATTTAGAAGGAAATACTTAAGTTATGACATGATCAGAAGATTAACTAGAAGAACTTTAAACCTGGACAAGAAGTTTTGCTTTACAATACTAGGCTGAAGTTATTCCCTGGGAAATTGAAGTCTCGTTGGTTAGGACCCTTTACTGTGACTCAAGTTTATACTTACGGAGCTATTGAGATTGAAGATCAGAAAAATGGAAATAGATTTAAAGTAAATGGACACAGATTAAAACCATATTTTGATGGTAAAATACCAAATTTTAAAAAGGTTTTAATGATCAGTCTACCTGAATAACACCTGAAAAGGTCGGGCTGATGACGTTAAACCAAGCTTATTATGGGAGGCAACCCATATTTATCTTTACTTTTATTATAGATATAGTAGTTTTTATTTGAAATTATCATTAGTTTATGGTGGTATTAAGCTCTACTACTTTTATTTACCCTTAAATCATCATAAAATCTAGATCCATAGAGAAAAGTTGGAACGCATTTGGACCAGAGCGAAACTGTGCAATTTTTGCATAGGGTGTCGACGACACCCTCGACGCTGCCAACGGTAGGTTTTTCCTGACAATCCAGGAAAAAAAAATATAGAAGCTCATCGACGGCGCCCTCGAAGCCACCGACAGCGCCCTCGATGTCGCCGATGGCAAGACCAGTGAGATGGCAGTTTCAGGAGTTTCAATGGCAATTTTTGGCAGTTTTTGTGCGGGAGTTACCCTTTTAAACTCCCAAATTCAATCCTATGGCATCCAATTATCCTAATATCCCAAAATGTGAGTTTTCCATCGGTGAAAGTTTATTAGTATGAAACATAGCGAATCTTCAACAAGGTATTGATCAAGAAAAGATTGATCAAGGAATGAGGATTCGTAAATCATGGATTGAATAATCCCTCAACGACAATTGAAGAGATGATAGTGTGGCAAAGATGGGAAGTGTTGTACTATACTACCGTCGCTGTGGTTGTTCCTGTGGTAAAGGAATTTATGAAAATTTGCACGGAATCAACCAGGGAGTCGTTTATGTGCGAGGTGGATGAATCACTTTCAGTCCTGCATGGATCAATGAATTATACATGATCGAGAACATTCCTGTAAGCCACTATTCCAACTTCGTCCTGACAAGAAATCAGATGAATAAAATTTACCAATACTTAACGGACAAAACTGACGACTTGGAAATGAGAGAGAATGGGTATGTTAGTTTTTCTGCGACACTCCTAAATCTCATTTCAAAACACTGGCACTTTTTCATTTCTGCGAAACTGTTACCGATAATGAAGATTGTTAAAATTTCTAAAGAAAGTGTTATTTTGAATTACTGCATCCAAAGGGGATATTGGATCAATTATTGTGAAGTCGGTTTTGGGCCTGATCATTCATGGATCAACTTATGGGCTTGGACACCCTTCCACAATTTTCTCACTTTACAGTCAGTTCCAAGTATCCTATGAAAATTGGGAAAAGGTACTTCTACCTTGGAAGCCTTTGGACCCAACTGAGAGATTCTAAGCTTATGAAGATGAAAATGACATGACTATTATGGTAGATCAATAGTCTCAAAATTCACTGCCGATTCAAACTTTAGTTCCGGACAAGACTATGGTGATCCTGTGCAGAATCAAGAAATTGGAGAAGGAGGTACAGAATGTCATGAATGCAATTAGTAATATCTCTGATTTCTTTGATCATCTACACTAGAGGATGAAAGAACATTTTGATCACTTTGGACATTTAGAAAATAGTTTGATACGACTAATGAGGAGGATGAAATTGATAGAAGAGGATTCCACTGAAGAATTTCCTTACCAACCCTTCTACAACATCTTCGTTCATGTGAAATCAAGGAGAATCTAGTACTGAATCTGATGAATAGTATATTTATATTACTACCTGTCTGTCTATCTATGTAATTTGATTTGAACTTTATATTTTCTTTGCCTTAGAATTATGATTTTAGATCTCCGTAAAGTTGAGACTAAGCATAGGATGTTTTGTTTTCAGCGTTTTGAGTGTTGTGGCTTCGATTGCAATGATGAATTAATGTGTTGAGGTTGAGAAAATACTAAACCTAGGTGTGTTATGTAACTTATATTGTACCCCTTGGAATATATATATAATTGTGATGTTTTGTGTTGTGAAAGTTTATTTGTGATAAGTACATCATTTAGTCAACTAAAATTATGTCCATAATGATTGAAAGGATATTGTTAAGGCTTGAAATTGATCGAAAATGCAAAAATCCAGGAATTGAACTAAAATCAGTAGAGCCCGCCGACGGTGCCCTCGACACCGTCAATGGTGGATTTTTCTCGAGAGTTATGTTCAAAATTCAATAGAGCATGTTGAAGATGCCATTGACCCCGCCGATGTCGAGCTTGTAAAAAAAACACCTTTAACCGTGATTTTGACCAGTCAACTGCCACTATTCATCATCCCTTTCCTCCTAAAAATGCAATGATCGACCTAGGGCTTGAGAGATCTTGGATTGGGAGGCAATTTCAAGGCTTTTTGACACCGGATTTGATCATATCTAGGTAAGAGCTTCACTCCAAGTTAAAAATATTTGATTTTCACCATGGATTTCTTTCACATTGAGGAGATCCAAGGAATTTGAGAATGTGAAGAAAATGTTGGGAAGAAATTCATGGAACTTAGTGTTGAACTCTTAGAATTACTTTTGGAAGCCATTATTTGCATATTTAAAGTATACTTTGGAATTTTTCTATAATTTGATTAGATTGAAATGGGTCCACGTCAAAAGAGATGAATTGAGTTCGACGAATCTTTCTTCGTCAATGCGAAGGCTCAATCAAATTTTACTTAAGCATTTAAAAGAAAGAAGTGTATACAAGATCGAGTTTTTGAGAGTCTGGGAGGAGAAATTAAACAAGTTATTGCCGAGCGGAGGTGGGAAAACTTTTGTTTCACCACCAATAAAGCTGATGCAAATATTGTGAAAGAATTCTATGCCAACGTAATCTATTCTGAAGATGGAATCGTTCAAGTGCAGGGATTTCCTGTTCAATTTAATGCCGCCCGCATCAACACCTTTTACGAAGTCCCAAACTCTTATAGTTGCCATTATGAATCCTTTAGTACGATGGAAGGCCCCCTGAATGATTTGATCAACTTTCTCACTGATGGGAAAGGAATGTGGAAGATTAAACAACGAGAACGTGTAATTTTTTTTGCTTTCATGTTGAATGCCACCTCAAAGGTGTGACACTATTTTATTTCTTATTTTATTTCTTCTACTCTGTTACCGACTTATCACCATAGTGAGGTAACTAGAGATAGAGCTATTCTGAATATCTGTATTCAGAATAATAGAACTATAAATGTGGGGAGAATTATTTTTAAGAATATATTGACTACGGCAAGGAGTGAGACAAGTGGAGGTCTAGAACCTCCTGGCCTTATTTATGCACTTTGCCAACTTT
>NW_018237106.1:33516-34241 GCF_001263595.1 Phalaenopsis equestris | reverse complement strand
AAATGGAGAACTGGAAGTAGGAGTCAAGAGCCTTCTACTAGTAGAGATGCCCCTTCTACAAGTTATGACGTTCCACCTTCTAGTTCCCCTACTTGACTGATTTGATGAATGAGTTGACACTGCAACAGAAGAGCATAGAGTTAATAAATGAAAGGATTGGAGGTCTAGAATGTCAACATGATTATGATAGTTAGTACCTTCAAAGGCATTCAAACTTTTAGGTAGCTTATTACGAAGCTCAAGCCCGACACTACAAAGGTGAGCCTGATGTTACTTTTCCTAAGTGCCCCCGATATACTCAGTATCAGCCTGATTTACCTGCTGATCAAGGAGATGAAGATATAGTTTGGGATTTTGATATTTGAATGTAGTTGATGTACTAGTAATTGTACTTTTATTTATGTGATCTTTTGTAATAGAAATGGATGTTTATGTGCATTTGGACTTTCATTATTATTATTATTATGTTGTACTTGGATGATTTTTAGTTTTTGTTATAAAGTTAGTGTGGGAGTTAAATTTGCATGTGTTGTATAATAGATGTTGAGTAGTATTTTGTAATGTAATGTGATTTTCTTTCGTATTTTAATTGTAATTGTTCTATTTAGTATTGTGGTTGTGTTAGGAAGTATTGTGCTTGTTTAATGTTTTAGTTTTATACTTATTTCAAAATTTCATTACCCAAAAATTTCTCTAATGATTTATATGTGTAGAAAACTCCTAAT